>NC_081438.1:40037288-40235486 GCF_949786415.1 Peromyscus eremicus | reverse complement strand
TTCTACTTCACAACTTTGAAATAGCTGGGCAGTGGTGGTGCTCGCCTTTAATCTCAGCACTTGGGAGGCAGAGGCAGGCAGATCTCTGTGAGTTCGAGGCCAGCCTGCTCTACAAATCAAATTTGAGGACAGCCAATCAAATTTGAGGACAGCAGGCAGATCTCTGTGAGTTCGAGGCCAGCCTGCTCTACAAATCAAATTTGAGGACAGCCAATCAAATTTGAGGACAGCCTGGGCTGTTACACAGAGAAATCCTGTCTTGAAAAACCAAAAACCAAAACCAAGCCACACACACAAAAGTGAAACAAACAAACAAACAAACACTTTAAAATAACCCGACTGGATGTGCACATTTAAAAGAAAAAGGATGCTGCAATTTCAACTTGAGTAGAGGCCAACAAGCCTGGTGGGCGAGCACACTAGACCCAGGTGTTAGAGCTTCTGGGGGGTCAATGTGACTTCATCAATACGGGAAGATGCAGGAGGGCTCTGGGTACTTAGGACTGTTGCTCATCTTCCCTTCATAGCTCGTCATTGTCAAAAGTCTTCCTTGGCCTGGAGAGACGGCTCAACACTAAACAGCACTGACTGCTCCTGCAGAGGACCCGGTTTCAGTCCCCAGCCCCGACGTGGCCGCTCGTAACCATCCATCATTCCTGTTTCAGAGGATTCAAGCTTTCTTCCGGCCTCCGTAGGCACTGCACACACGTGATGCACATACATACATGCAGGGAAAACATCCATACAAATAAAAAAAAACAGTCTTGACGTGGACCCAAGGCTGTCGTTTTCTCTTTTTTTAAGAGCACGTGTTGTATGGCTTTTGGTTTATGCTGGTTTTATCCACATATTTTACAATTACTCCCCACCCCAACACGATCTCATTCTGTAGCCTAGGCTGTGCTGGGCTCATTATTTAGGCCCACATTGGCCTCAAACCCATAGCAATCCCCCTGCCTCAACCTCTCAAGTACTGGGATTACAGGCATGAGCCACCATGACTCACACAAACACTTTATTTTCTAAAAAAAAAAAAAGTTATTTTTATTATTTTTAATTACACATTGGGTGTGCAGCTGTGTAGTGCATGCATGTGAATGCAGTGCCCACAGAGGCCAGAAGAGGGCATCAAATGCCCTGGATCTGGAGTTACAGACGGTTGTGAGCTGCCCAACATGAGTGCTGGGAACTGACCTCAGGATCTCTGGAGGAACAGACATTACTGTCAACCTCTGAGTCATCTTTCTAGTTCCACAAATACCTCTCCTGATGCAAGTTTTCATACAATATTTCATATTACTCATTAGCAGAGTTGAGGTCAACACACACACACACACACACACACACACACACACACACTCACCATAGCTGTATCTACTTTTGTCTATGTTTACATAACCTTGGATTTTTAAATAGGTATTATTAATTAAGTAATGGCTAAATTTAGTTGACCTTTATCATTCTCAAAATTTTAATACACATAATTTTCAAGTCCATGTTAGTGCCTAAGACACATGCTCTTGTATGCAGCTACCCAGCAGGGCACCTGGGCACTCTGGGCCCCCAGATTTAACCTATCCAGAACCGGAATCTTCAGGACCTCTCAGTTGCTGGCATTTTCTTGGTCCTCTGCGTTTTTGATTTGGGAAATCACCCGACACCCCCTCCCACACCTACTCTATACATCCACAGCCAGATGCCAGCGATTACCACTCTTAGAATTCATAACGTCCTCTATCCTGGCACCCTCCTCCCAACACAAGACTCCTTTAGCCTCTGCCTGGATTGGCCAAAAGTTTTTGCTCTGTTCTGCCTCTCTCTCAGGCAAGTCTGTGCCCAATGCCAGTGTGAAACGGCAGTCCCTGAAAGGCAAGGGCAAGCCCATTCTGTGCTGCTAGTAGATGGCAGGGCCAGCTCCATCCCTCAGCTCGGGGGAGCCAAGCACTTCCTCCGGGCCCCTTTGCTTCTCACACTCATTTCTCCACAGTGATGAACCGGACTGCAGGTGCAGACCCTCATGAGCTCCCATCTGCTGCTGCCGCCTGACTTCCCACCCCACCTCTTCCTGGAGTCCAGCTCACTCCCTCGTTCCCAGCCCTCCGCCTTCCCTGTTGGGCCCCACCCCCCACTTCCCAGCTCCCATGAAGAAGCATTTCTGGCGGCCTCAGACTCTGCTGCGGGCCCTGCCTCACGCTGTCCAGCCCTGAGTCCTGAGACTGTTTTCCTGTACAATTTAAAGTCATCTGCTTGTCATTGTCCCTTGCTGGGATTTCTTACTGGCTCTTGTGTCCCTAGAGCCTGGTTCAGCTCCTGGTATTCAGCAGGTGTTCAGTACATGTTTGCTGGAGGCACATCCCTCTGACCAGAGGTGTACGTATAGGGAATAAAGGGAGGCACAAGAGAACAGTGTCTTCAGAGTCCTGGAAAATTCTAGAAACAGGATGAGACTTTAGGAGCTGTCTTCACAGACTTAAACGTAGGTACCCAGCTGGTTAGCATCCTCAGCAGACTGACAGCCGGTGAAAGGGTTCAAAACCAGCGGAAACCAGCGGAAACATGTAGGTCAAAGGCTGACCAGCGAGGAGAAGCCGGGACACTTCACTCTAACCCAAGGCTGATCTTGATTCACAAAAGGCTCTGAGGTGAATTCCAACAACAGCTTTGGTCATGTTTCAAAACGAGTTCAAAGTGCTTTTTTTTTTTTTTTAAATTCCTACTTCAGAGGAAAAATAAAAGAGGAAAAACAACAGGAAGTGGACATTTCTAGGCCCTGGATACTGACAGTAGCTTTGGACAAGGACAACAGCCCACGCCAAGGGGAAAGAAAAGGAGAGGATGCGACCTTCAGCAGGAGGAAGGGGCAGCAGGTGGGATGGGATGCCTGTGGCCATCCACGCTTGCTGACTGCCACTGCGTGCTGGCTACACCCCCCCTCCCAGTCCCCTGCACCTCCCTTCCACCCTGTGACCTCCCCAGGCATCTGGAAGCCTGTGTGCCACAGGAGTCTGGAGCCTGCAGAGGTAGGAACAGGCCACCCACAAAGGGCTGACAGGGCTGTGATTCCATGCTTCTCAGTGTAGCACTGGCTGGGTTCTTCCTGTGTCTGTGGCAGGGCTGAGCAGCAGGGTAGGGAAAGAGGCGGGGTTCCCAAGTGTGGGGAATTCACAGCGGCAGGGATGAAGGAGCATGACCCGGTAAGAGCAGGCAACCGGCCTGGTTACACAGAGGACAGCCGTGGAGAACCTTGATCAAGAAAAGGAGTGGGAAGGAGGAGATCAAATGTCTGTCCATCACGTATGTGCTGTGGTAAGTTCGGTGAGGAAGGCCGCACTGGAATAAAACGGATAAATATAACCTGTGCCAAGAGGACTGAGGCTTGGCCCTGAGTGTCGCCAGCAAAGCCCCAGTCCACCGCTCTCAAGTTCACAGGGTCATCTCAGTGTCACTCTGTCTACAGACAATAAATATCTCAGAGCACTGACTTAAAATTATGGAAAACTCATGTAGCTCCTAAACAGCTATAAACTTAAAATTTAAAAACCATAAAACATTTAAATCAAACGGTAAGAAGTACCAAGGTTTCGGGAGGAAAACAGTACAGTTTCCTTTAAAAACTCTCCGGGGATGGATTTGTTTCTGCTACAAAGTTTTCTAATTTGTTTTTTGCTTGTTTGTTCTGATTTTTGTTTTTGGAGACAGGGTTTCTCTGTGGAGCCCTGGCTATCCTGGAACTAGCTCTGTGGACCAGGCTGGCCTCGAACTCAGAGATCCGCCTGCCTCTGCCTCTCGAGTGCTGAGATTAAAGGGGTGCCTGGTGAGTTTTCTAACATGTAACCAACCAACTCATGATATAATTAGAAGGAAGAACCAAACAGTCCAGGCTTTCCTTTGCTACATAAGACATCTTGTTAACAATGTTGTCCCATATTTAAGACTTTAGAGTCTAAAGTAACAGGGTCTCCTTCCCTGAGCCCTGGAAATCAGCTCAGTGAGGTGGACTCCGCCCAGGGGTAGGATTCCCACAGCCGGCCAGTTGCAGACCTCCGAGTTAATTAATTAATTAATTAAATGAGATAACCTCCAGCAAGTTCAGCTAGCCTGACCTGGGTCATTGATAAGCTGAGGCCATTTCATATTTCCTCTTCTTTCAAATTTGATATCGGACGGAAGGGAATAAGCCCAGAACAGAAGCTCATAATGCAGGGTGGGTCAGAAAACGGTTGCTTTATCTGACCTCTCCGAGAATGCTTAGGCAACACTGATAAAATTAAAAAAAAAAAATTGCCAATTTATAAGCAGCAATGCATAGAGTCTCCCAGGAGACCGGCGTCAATAGACACACAGTACGAAGACGAACATGGCGGCATTGAGGACTCTACCATCCAGCAACAGGCTGTGTTAGACAGACAGGCTATGGAACCTGAAACTGGAAGAGCGGTTTTGGTGCTGTTAGCCGTGTGAGTGAGCACCTCAGCCTCTCCAGGGTTCTGTCTTCATTATTAAAGGGTTGGCGACAGCATCAATACACAGGAAGTGGGGGTGGGGTGGGTGAAAGGATTCTGGTGAAAGTCCCTGGATCCAGGGCTTGGTAAGGAGGGGGGCATCGTAATAAACAAAGACTTGCAGGAAACTTTACAGGTAAGTCCAGGAAGGGAGGGGGGAGGGGTCAGAGAGAGGGGGGGGGGAGAGAGAGAGACAGAGAGAGAGAGAGAGACAGAGAGACAGAGAGAGACACAGAGAGACACAGAGAGAGACAGACAGAGAGAGAGGGAGGACAGGGAGAGAAGACAGAAAGAGAGGAGAGAGAAATCTTTAAAAACAAAATCTGAATACAGGGCTGGTGAGATGTCAGCGTGTTGCTGACTAACCGCTGAGCTCCATCCTGGACCCCACACGTCAGAAGGTGAGGACTGACTTCCTCAAGTTGTCCTCTGACTTCCCCATGTGCACTGTGGCATGCCCATCTCAGATTCACAACTAAATGAGCATAAGAAAGTATACGAAAATATCATTAGTGTTACTCTTCCTGTGTTCTGTGAGCTGCAGAAAGCAAGATTTGTGTGGTGGTCTGAGAGAAAATGGCCTGCAACAGGAGTGACACTGTTAGGAGGTGTGGATTTGTTGGAGGAAGTGTGTCACTGTGGGGGCGGGCTTGGAGGTCTCTTTTCTCAAGCTTCCCTCAGTGTGACAGTCAGTCGACTTCCTGCTGCCTTCTGGTCAAGATGTGGTCAGCACCATGTCTGCCTGCATGCCGCCATGCTCCTCACCATGAAGATAATGGACTGAACCTCTGAAACTGTAAGCCAACACCTTAATTAAATATTTTCTTTATAAGAGTTGCCATGGCCATGGTGTCTCTTCACAACAATAAAAAACCCTAACTAAGACAACATGTAAGGAAAAGAATAAAAACATTCCTCATGGGGATGGAGAGATGGCTCAGTGGTTAAGAACACTGACTGTTCTTTCAGAGGACCTGGGTTGAGTTCCCAACACCCACATGGCAGCTTACAACTGCCTGTAACTCCAGTTTCAGGGGATCCGACACCCTCACACAGACTTACATGCAGGCAAGACATCAATGCATATGAAATAAAAATAAAAAGTTATTTAAAAAAACATTCCTCACTTAACATGAAGGAGTTCTATAAGGTTATTTTGAATTCCCAGCTTTTCCTACTGTGGTGTGTGTGTGTGTGTGTGTGTGTGTGTGTGTGTGTGTGTGTGTGTAATGCTATGCACACATATGTATATACATATATATGCATGCATATATACAGGCATACATACAAGTTTGTCTATATGCCCCCATGTATGTTTATAAACAGATGTAAACACTCCCATCTTAGTATAATTCCAGGATTTAAGAGGTCACTGACTTCCATGAGTATCTAATGTTAACCTCACTTGCACATCCCTGTCTGCTCTGTTTCCTGCTGGCCCCACCACACCCTTTCCCAGGACAGGACCCGGGAAGCTGCAGGTGGGCTGATGAAGCCGCCCTGGACGCTCACATTTGCGCCAATGGCAAGCTCTCGGGCCCTGCTCTGAAAACAGAAACAAGTGACTGTCTTTTCCCAGTGTAGTTAGTCCCGGGAAAAGTGTAGAGAGACTTGGTGGAACCATGGTGCCCAGTGAGGCGTGTGGTCATCTGTGACTCCCAGTGAGCCAAAGAATGGCACTGGACCTCCACTTTACCGGGAGCCTTGGCTTTGAGCTGGAGGAATGTGCTGTGGCTCCTTTAAGGCAGGTACCCTGAACCCTACCTGACTCAACACATTTGATTTATTCCTCTTGTGTCAACACGAGCTAACCTCTGTCTCGGAGGAAGAAAAGAAAGAGATGTATGTGAAAGTGTTTTGCTGGCTGCTTATGTCTTGGCCAGCAGAGAGGGTCTCCCAGCCAGAATGGCAGAGACGGGCCACATCCCACCAGAACGTGGTCCCCTTCACTTCACCTTCCTGTGGTTTGGGGTTAAGAAAGCAGGTGGAGTGGAAAAGAGGAGGTTGGAAAGTTACTTGAAACTCTTTTAATTTTTTTGGGGGGTGGGGTGGGGTTCTGCAAATAGCAAGCTGTGAAACTTCGAATCTTTTTGCCTCCAGATTCTGCGTAGCAAAAAGTGTGAAATCTGTGGTCCTAACAATAAATAAATGAAAATCTTAGATTTCAGTTATTCTACAGGAACAAAGTAAACTAAGCAAATTAAAGAAAGGCTTTAGGATTGTAAAGAGATAGGAAATCCAAAGATAACAGGAAAGATTTGAAGGACAAAATAAATTAAGAAGCATAGGACTCAGAGAAGCATGGAGACATGAGTTTAGGAGTTTGCTCTTTAATTAGGAGTGTGTGTGTGTGTGTGTGTGTGTGTGTGTGTGTGTGTGTCTGCTTCCCATAGAGTCCAGAACAAGGTGCCAGATCCCCTGGAGCTGAAGTTACAGACAGTTATGAACCATTCAGTGAGGGTGCTGGGAACCGAACTCCGGTCCTCTGCAAGAACAATACATGCTCTTAACTGCTGAGTTCTCTCTCCAGCCCCAGAGCTGGCTCTTTAAAACAACAATAAAAAAAAAAAAATCAAAACTGTCAAATGCTAAGGTTCAACTGAGGGAAAATGTGACATCAGGAATAAAGGAGGCAGCCAGACAGGTGGCCAGCGATGATTACGTGTGGACTGCAGTTAACACACTTGAAACCAAGCCAACCACGTCAACAATGGCATGAGAAGCTGGTATCCAAGCAACCGAAGGAACTCTGGCTAGGTCACCATTGCTGTGATGAAACAGCATTACAAAGCAGTCCGGGAGGAGGGGTTTATTTCAGCTTACACTTCCATGTAGTAGTCCATCACTGAGGGAAGTCAGAGCAGGAACCTGGGGGCAGGAGCGGATTCAAAGGCCATGGAGCGGTGATGCTTACTGGCTTGCTCCCCATGGCTTGCTCAGTCTGCTTTCTTATAAAACGCAGGACCACCAGCCCAGGGAAGGTCCTAGCCACAATGCGCTGGGCCCTCCCCCATCAACCACTAATTAAGAGAATGCCTTTCAGGCTTGCCTACAGCCAGATCTTAAGGAGACATTTTCTTAATTGAGGCTCCCTCCTCTCAGAGGACTTCAGCTTGTGTCAAGTTGACATAAAACTGGCTAGCATAAACTCCAATATCTTAACATGCCAATCACTAGAAAAGTGTATCAATCATTAAACAGCAAGACAATTTCTCATAAATCACTAGTGCAAATCATTGTGTGAACCATGGCCAAAAAAAGAAAAAGAAAAAGAAAAAAGGATGTTGTTGCTTCTATATTCTCCAAGTTGTTCTGAAGAAGTGAAAAAGACAGAGAGATTCTCAAATCATTCCCCCAAACAAGCAAGGGTGTGTGTGTGTGTGTGTGTGTGTGTGTGTGTGTGTGTGTGTGTGTATGCACATGTGTCAGGGACGGATCTAACAGCCTGATCCTGCTTGGAAGTGCAGATGCCAGTAACCTGGTTTGTTATTTTAACTGCTGTTTCCCGGCAGTCTCCTGTTCCCTCAAGGTGTCAGCCATCTCTAGTCACATCTTCAATCGAAATTTTTTTTTAAAAAGATTTATTTATTTATTATGTATACAGTATTCTGCCTGCATGTGTCCCTACAGGCCAGAAGAGGGCACCAGATCTCATTACAAGTGGTTTAGCCACCATGTGGTTGCTGGGAATTGAACTCAGGACCTCTGGAAGAACAGTCGGTGCTCTTAACCACTGAGCCATCTCTCCAGCCCTCAATCGAAATTTTAAGTCGGGGCTCTCCTCTCTACATGCGCAGTCCTACCAGGCTACATAGGCGGGTGAGAGAGTTCACAGTATGAAGCTTGGCAGTCAAATGGAACCTCCAGAAAAGTCAGGGCACAGACAGGATGCCTGCCCTGCTCAAGAGTAAGCTTTCAGTGTCTAGTTTTTTTCTTTTCTCTGGAGGTATCTCTGGGAGCTATCGAGGGTCTATGCTTTCATCCAAGCAGCATGTAGCCCAGAAACCTCTTTTTTCGTTTTGTACTAGCAAAGTCTAAATCCACCACACAGCTTAATGTGCCACTTGCAGAGGCCTCATTCCCGCCATACTTCAGGTCGAGCGCGCACGCTAGGAACCCACCAGTAGCTCAAAACGGCAGCTGCCGCTCATTTGAGACAATTAGGAACTGTTTTTAGCTCCATTTTAGAATCTTTTTTTCTCAGTTTTTAGGTGGAAACTCTTGCCACCACGTTGGGCGCCATTTGTAGCTAGAGTTTTCCTGCCTGACCCACAGTCAGGACAAATCTCTCTCACCTGCCAGTCCCACAGCCGCTCAGACCCAACCAAGTAAACACAGAGACTTATATTGGTTACAAACTGTATCGCCGTGGCAGGCTTCTTGCTAACTGTTCTTACAGCTTAAATTAATCCATTTCTATTAATCTATACCTTGCCACGTGGCTCGTGGCTTACTGGCATCTTCACATGCTGTTTGTCATCGTGGCGGCTGGCAGTGTCTCTGACTCAGCCTTCCACTTCCCAGCTTTATTCTCCTCCTTGTCCCACCTATACTTCCTGCCTGGCCACTGGGCAATCAGTGATTTATTTATTGACCAATCAGCAACACAGTTGACATACAGACCATCCCATAGCACACAACCATCTGTAACTCCAGGTCCAGGAGATCTTACGCCCTCTTTTGGCCTCCACAGGCACTGCACACACAGGGTACACATACATGCATGCAGACAAACATTCACAACAATCTAAATGACAGAAAAGCTCTTGGCTCATTTCAAAGTGAATCACAAAGGCTTCAGGTGCTGTGTGAAATTGAGAGACAATTACTTCATTTCTGAAATATTAATAGAGAACAATAAAAACCGGACTTCAAAGAATGGATAGGATTGATATTGAGAAAAATGAAGAGAACATTTTGAAAGCATCAATACTGGGAAACAAGGGATAGAGGTTGGAAACATCTCAGGCAGCTTCAACTGTCCTTTATCTGCTTTTGATATTTAGTACTTGCTTGTTCCTTTTTAATTAAAACAATTATGAGTGTTTGCCTGGTGGATATATGTGCACTATGTGCATGCAGTACCTGCAGAGGCCAGAAGAGGGCATTAGATCCCCTGGGACTGGAATTACAGATAGTTGTGAGCTGCTATGTGAGTGCTGAGACTCTAATCCAGGTCCTCTGCAAGAGCAGCCAGTGCTCTTAACTCTGAGCCATCTTTCCAACACCACCCCCCCCACCCCGCCTGCCTCTTTTTTAATAGCAATAAAGAAAACAGTATGTCTTTAGTTATCAAAGGACTCGAAAGTTTTGGTTTTTCGAGACAGGGTCTCTCTGTGTAGCCCCAGTGGTCCTGGAATGTACTGTGCAGAACAGGCTAGCTTCAAACTCACAAAGATTCACTTGCCTCTGCCTCCTGAGTGCTTCTATTAAATGTGTGCATTACCACACCCAGCTAAGATTTGGTCATAACTAGATACAGCAGAACTCAAAGGAACAGCTCCCAAACAGCCAGGTGTGAAAAAAAAATCACAAAACCACTAGCTGCTACTAAAGTCACCGTGACTGCAGCCACTGGTTGCTTAGTATAAGAAACAGGCATAGCTAGAGCAAAGAATGACTTGGCAAATGCTTCTCTGTAATAGCTGCTCAGAAATTCCCTTTCTCCCACTACCTCCGTGAGATGTCATAACCTCCCCTGCGCAGCAGAGGTCCGGTCTGGCTTTGGAATGAAGCCAGGTCAACTGTAACCAACTAGACAGAGCTTTGCATGTGCAAAGGCCAAGGATTCCTAGACTCACCTGCCACCCAAGCGTCCATGTGCTAGCAAAGCCATGGAGCAAGATGTGATGACGCAGAGTCTTTGGACTCCAGCATGACTGGGTGGGGGCTGGAGTACAGAAGATGCTTGTTAACTGAATTCTTTACAAATTTTCCCCTTGGCAGTGGCATGGGTGATGCAGGAGAATGGGGATCTTTGTCTGTTTCACACATTGGCATAGCTCAAGCATCTGGAACAGACTACAGGGGATACTCAGTCACTGGGATGAGTAAGCAAATGGCATCGTCTTCAAATCCCCACACTAAGTGGGGTGAGGATGCCAGTCCTGACACTCAGAAGGGTTGCAGCATGGACACAGGTGGCCTGGGGCTCATGCTGGGTCACTTCAGGGCCATGACCTTCCTTGTGGGCTCTGCTTGCCTTGGACTGAGACTTTATTAGCAGGCTCGGGTTGTCCTGGATTCCTAAGATTTTCTCCAGTCTGCCAATTGGGGTGTTCCTTAGGTTGTTCATTTGTGGGGCCTCCCTGAGCCACTGGGTTTCATTTACATTCATTTTCCTCGACAACCCTGTGTGATTTGTGTTAAACACTGAATTCCACATTACCCTAGTGGATGCTTTTTCTACAGTTAGCAAAGTTGAAAGAGTTAGGCATTTGTGGTCTCTCTCCCATTAAACATGTATGCACATATATATTACATATAACACCTATAGTCTCCAATTTAGAAAACCAAATGCCCCTGCACCATAACTGAACGTAAGTCATTTCCAGTCTTCATCCGTGACACTGAGAACAAGCGCCAGGCACGTGCATATACCCCATACTCTTTGATTGACTGGTCTTTGTTTCTATGTCTGCATTAAAAACAAACACAAAACAACAGGATAGATTTGAAGTATATTTGATAGAGTTGGAGAGATGGCTCAGCAGTTCAGCTAAGAAGAACACTGGATTTTCTTGCAGAGGACCAGAGTCCAGCTCTCAGCATCCACTTGGCTGCTCACAACCATTTGTAACTCCATTTCCAGGGGATCTGGTGCCCTCTCCTGGCTTCCTTGGGCTTTGCACACATGTGGTCCACACACATGCATGAAAGTGAAACTCATAAACATAAAATAAATAAGATCTTTAAAAAAATACATTTTGATACCCGAGACAGTAATATCCCTCATTATAGGTCTTTGAACATGCTCTATGGAATTTTTTGATTGACATTTTGTTCTGTGTTTTTGGTGCTTTTTGTAAGAATTTTAGGTGCCGCTTATAAAACTCTGCATTCACGCACCAGCACAGAGCCTCTGGAGACTGGCTGGAGCTTTAAAATCATTGTGGTAAAGACTGACTCTGATCTTCAACCTCCCCATCCAAGAATACAGCATCAGTCTTCTTTTATGGGCACCTTGGTTGGAGCTTTCCATAAGACTTTGTTTCTTTTTTGTTTTTGTTTTTCAAGACAAGGTTTCTCTGTGTAGCCCTGGCTGTCCTAGAACTAGCTCTGTAGACCAGGCTGGCCTCGAACTCACAGAAGTCCACCTGCCTCTGTCTCCTGAGTGCTGGGATTAAAGGCGTGCGCCACCACTGTCTGGCTTCAGAAAGACTTGTTCCTCACAGATCTTGAATATTTTTAGACTGCTTCACCTTTGTTATTTGTGGGTGGTCTTTGTGTTCCCCATTATTGCCAAGGAGTTTATTTGTGTTGACCGGGGATCTGGCAGTTGGAGTGTGCAGCATATCCTAATCCTTCTCACTGTTCAACACAGACACTGGGTATCTGGTGACATCATCCCGACTGACCCTTCAGGCACTTTGTACTGCTCACTCACACTTTCCTCTGTTGAGACTTGAGTCATCTTAGGTCTCTGAGTCCACCACTGTAAGGTCGGATCTATCTGGCCTCCTGGTGCACCACTGTAAGATCGGATCCATCTGGTCTCCTAGTGCACCACTGTAAGATCGGATCCATCTGGCCTCCTAGCGCGCCACTGTAAGATTGGATCCATCTGGTCTCCTAGTGCACCACTGTAAGATCGGATCTATCTCGTCTCCTAGCGCACCACTGTAAGATCTGATCCATCTGGTCTCCCAATTTACAACTGTAAGATCGGATCCATCTGGCCTCCTAGCGCACCACTGTAAGATCGGATCCATCTGGCCTCCTAGCGCACCACTGTTAAGATTGGATCCATTTGGTCTCCTAATGCACCACTGTAAGATCTGATCCATCTGGCCTCCTAGCGCACCACTGTAAGATCTGATCCATCTGGCCTCCTGGTGCACCACTGTAAGGTCGGATCCATCTGGCCTCCTGGTGCACCACTGTAAGATCGGATCCATCTGGTCTCCTAGTGCACCACTGTAAGATTGGATCCATCTGGCCCCGTTTTCAGACGGGAAATGAAAGCGACAAAGCATTTTCCCCTGAAGTTTTAGTAAGCGTTGCTGTGTCCATCCCAAGTCCTTCTGACTCGGAAGCCAATGCGCTAATGTTTTCCTACCTGTTTCCTGCTGCGCCTCCCTGACATGCAATGAAACCCAGGCCTTGAAGTGTAAACACAGCTAAGCCAGCGGGGCCGTACCAGGCAGGGTTCCTCTGGAAACCCAGGAGTTGTGCACACAGTTCACCTCCATACCCAGTGAGGCCCGGGGGCCCCTGCAGGCGGCTCATGTCCCCACACTTCTCAGCGCCTCGCCATCCTCTAACCCTGGCCGCTGTGGACAGCCTCTGGCCTGCCCTTCCCCGACCCTTGCCCAGCCTCTTACTGTACCGTGATCTTCTGTTCCAGAAATCCGATCTTATCACTGCTGTGCTTAGAAAACTGTCACTGTCCACTGCGACGGAAATAAAATCAGTTCTTTCCATGGCCCGTCTGGCTTTGCAACCAATTCTGGCCTCACTCATGATATTGCTCTACATGTATCATATGGTGAATATTATTATTGTCATTGTTTAGCTCACGCTGGCCTCAAACTCATTAACATCCTGTCTCAGCTTTTTTTTTTTTTTTTTTTTTTTTTAAGTACTGGGGTTACAAGTATGTGCCAAAATACCTGGCTCATAAAATTGACCACGGTCTGTATTAATTTTCTCCTACAAAAAAATCTACTCAAAACAGTTATTTGTCCCTCCTTTTTTGCCTTTATTTTATTTCAGCTTTGGATAAGAGGAGAAATGAGACTATTTTTCATTTGTTTATTTTTAAATTTAAAATACATGGGGCTGGAGATGGCTCAGTGGTTAAGAGTACTGACTGCTCTTCCAGAGGTCCTGAGTTCTATTCCCAGCAACCACATGGTGACTCACAACCATCTATGATGAGATCTGGTGCCCTCTTCTGTATACATAATAAATAAGTAAATCTAAAAAAAATTAATAAAAAAATACATAACAGATTTTTGTGTGTGTGTGTGTGTGTGTGTGTGTGTGTGTGTGTGTGTGTGAGAGAGAGAGAGAGAGAGAGAGAGAGAGAGAGAGAGAGAGAGAATGCAGTGTCCACGGAGGCCAGAAGAGGGCATCTGGTCCTGGGCCTGGAGTTACAGGAGATGGAAGTGCACCCACCCAGGTGCTGGGAACTGAACTTGGATCCTCTGGAAGAGCAGTGCTCTCTCTCAGTGCACTTACACTGCAGAACCACTTCTCCAGTGCCTGGTCCAGGGAAAATAAGCATATTCACACTCTTTTACAGCCATCGCCACCGCCAGTCTCCAGAGGGCTTTCTTTTGTTTTGTTTGTTTTTCAAGACAGGGTTTCTCTGTGCAGCCCTGGCTGTCCTGGAACTCACTCTGTAGACCAGGCTGGCCTCGAACTCCTCTGAGTTCTCCTGCCTCTGCCTCCCAAGTGCTGGGATTAAAGGTGTGCGCCACCACCACTGGGTTTCCAGATGTCTTTCTTTCTACCTTCCCAGACTGAAACTCTGTATATACTGATGAGTGAAAAATATTCTGAGATATTCTAAATTTAACCACAAGAGCCAGAGAAAGGAGGAAGAGAAAGAGGACATTAATGTACATGTGACGTGCTGAACAGAAGAAAAGACCACTCTGTATTTGTGGGTAAATGTCAAACCTTGTCTTGACTCCTGCAATGACCCCGAAGGGCCTGCTCACAGCCACACCTAGTCCAGAAGCAATGATAGCAGTAATCTCGTTTTAGGAACCCCCTCCATTACAAAGCTCCTGCTTTGCATAACTCATCCACGCCTTACCCATGGCCCCTAGAACTCCTCTGTCCATGATCTATGCCTCCTTTCCCTAAAATTTCACCATGAGAAACAACCTTGGGGCTGGAGAGACAGCTCATCAGTTGAGAGCATTTTCTGCTCTTGCAGAGGACCTGAGTTGGGTCCTCCAGCACCCACATTAGGCAGCTCACAACTGCCTCTAACTCTAGCTCCAGGAGATCAGACTGTCTCTCTGGCCTCTGTGGGCACTGAACCCTCCTCCACATACACATAATTAAAAAGAAAATAAATCTTTAAAAACTAACACCCTTGGGGCTGGAGAGATGGCTCAGAGGTTAAGAGCACTGGCTGCTCTTCCAGAGGTCCTGAGTTCAATTCCCAGCACCCACATGGTGGCTCACAACCATCCGTAATGAGATCTGATGCCCTCTTCTGGAGGGCAGGTGTATATGCAGGCAGAACACTGTACACATAATAAATAAATATTAAAAAACACCCCCCCCCCAAAAAAAAACTAACCCTTTTAACTCTGGCCCAGCATGCAGAATTCTAGTGTCTCACATCTCTGCTGCTAGTAGCTGAGGGAACTTGTCTAAGACCAGCTTGTTTTTTTCTTGCAATTATCTGTAACAAGCCCTTGTACATCCTTCCATTTCCAGAGTTAGGCTTAGCATTATTGGACAGCCATTCTCCCATCTTTCCTCCCTCTAGCCCCCGCCACACCCCTCTACTTCTCACCTCCTTAAGTACCCACTAACTACTCAGAAGTGCCACATAAGTGACGTCACAGTTTTCAGTCATTAGTAACTGGATTATTTCACCTTCCAGACTCCCTCAAGATTCATCTATGTTTGGCATGCCTTACAATCTCTCCTTTTTAAGGAGGACGATTCCACAGTCTCATCACACCATGTGTCGTTTACCCACGTAACCGGCCGCAGACATCTGGGTCACATCTACCTGTTGGCTATTTCAAAGAATTCTGCTCCTATTGCTGTGTTAGTTTTGAAAACTGTATTTGTCTCTCTCTATCTGAATACAAACTCCAGAATGAGCTCATTCCCACAGAGCAGAGCCTGGCTTCTGGTGGGAACAGTTCAATGTCAACAACTAAGTAGACCTGGTTGATGAGGATAAAAATCTTACCGAGTGTTTTCCCCTCACGGGCCACCCGCACTCTCAACCGGACAACTGTATGGTGAGCCTACTGATCTTTTCACAACCTTGTTTTACAGTTTTCATACCATTCCTCCTACATGGGCATAAATATGATACTAATATTCTGCTCCTTAAAATCCTCTAGTGGCTCCCATAGCTCTTATTGTTAAGGTCCAAACTTTCCCCCCTCAGGTGCCCAGAGGCATGGATCCTCTGGTCCAGCACCCATGTTCAGTTCCAGCTCTGTGCTCTTCATGGGAAGATGCTCACTGAAGCACAGTGCAGTGTCTTCCCGTGCCTTCCATGGGTGCAGTGGATCATGAGTGTGTATGGACACTGCTCTTGCTGTCTTCCACATGCCCAGTCCTCTCTGACCTCTCCCTCTCTGGGCACTGCTCACAGGACACAATGCTCCAAACTCGCTCAGTCTGGCTCGTTTCTCTTCCCCTGTGTTTATAGGAATTACCTGGAGCTGTGCTCTTGATTTCCACAAGGCAGGTGATATCTCCTTTTTCACCAATGACGCTCCGTGGCCTGGCACCTCACATCTCAATACATGTGAATGAATGGAGGTATAAGGTATAATCTGCTGCTCTGGACCAACTCGAGGAACAGCACACCAGGAAAGCAGAGATACCAACCCACTGGTACCCAAGTGTCATATAAAGCCTCTTAGACAATGGTGGCCCACCTAAGATCTTCGCAAGCCACTCTTTTTAACCTAATTACCTGAATCCTATAAATGGTGGGTCCAATGGAGCTCCCTCTTCTCTCCTTCATAGGACCGGACAACTCACTGTCAGCTGATGCCACCATGCAGGTGGGGACCAGCTAGTAATCATGGTTAACACTTCTTATAATTAATTACTTAATTCCAAGATTAATTCCAGCAGCAGTACCTCATGAAACTGGAGGAACCATGAAAATAATTTAAAAGGAGGGAAACACTGGAAACAAACAAACAAACAAAACCTCTTACTGTATGTAGACTCTTTCCTTAGCGTGTCCTAACAATTGAAGATTTGGGCCAGTTAGTCCGATACATATTGGGATGACATTGCACATGTTGGGCAGAGTTATCTAAATATAATTTAATCAGTAGTATTAACAGACTCTGTCAGCTATGTTCAAGGATTTAGGGGTAAAATGAGTCAGTGGGTCCATATAAGCCAGAAGAGGGACCCAAGTCATGTAATCACATGGCTACCCCACATTCAGACTGATGCTCCTGTGGTCTGTCACTACCTGAGGGTTGGTGGGAGGAGCCAAGAGGGGAGAGGAGAAGGAGGGAGGAGACACAGAAGTTTTAGTTCAGTTCATTTTCTTTTGCTTCTTTAGATTTATTTTATGTTTATGATTTCTATCACGTGTGTCCATGCACTATGTGTGTGCAGTACCTACAGATTCCAGGAGAGGGCGACAGAGCTCCTGGAACTGGAGTTACAGATGGTGGTGAGCTGCCATGTGGGTGCTGGGAATTGAGCCCTGGTCCCCTGGAAGAGCAGCCAGGGCTCTTAGCTGCTGAGCCATCTCTCTAGTCTCAGCTCATTTTATGAAGCTTTTGTTTTGAGGGTTGTTTTTATTTTGTTTTGTGGGTTTTGTGTGTGTGTGTGTGTGTGTGTGTGTGTGTGTGTGTGTGTGTTTTCGAGACAGGGTTTCTCTGTGTAGTTTCGGTACCTGTCCTGGATCTTGCTCTTTAGCCCAGGCTGGCCTTGAACTCACAGAGATCCGCCTGGCTCTGCCTCCCGAGTGCTGGGATTAAAGGCGTGCGCCACTACCTCCCGGCTTGTTTTGAGGTTTTTTTTTTTGTTTGTTTTGTTTTTTATTTTTTTATTTCAGGGCTGAGGACCGAACCCAGGGCCTTGAGCTTGCCAGGCAAGCGCTCTACCACTGAGCTAAATCCCCAACCCCTTGTTTTGAGGTTTTAAGATCACATCATTTGCAACAAGAAAGCTTCCTCTATCAGCATTGAGTCCAGATTTTAAGCTTTGTATTAACATTTAAAAAAAAAAAAATCTGTGTTGCTATTTAAATGGATTTATTACTTCAGCTTATGATACAAATCACCTGATGATATTTATTTACATGGATTGTAATGAGAAATTAAATGTTCAAGACTGGCTAAATTTCTGGTTTATCTGGTTTATTTGGTTGCAATCTGCTCTAACTCCCTAAAATGATGCTTAAGATCCAAGCTTGAGTCTTTCACATCCAAGTCTTTGCTAAAACCCAAATCCCAGAGGCTGGAGAAGGTAGTCAGGTTATAAAGCTGTATCATATACCTTCAAATAAGCCTGTTCAAGACAAGGCAGCACATAGTTAAAGAAATACTGCTTTAAATACTCCTTTTATTTTTTGAGATTATATGGTTCTATCATCTCCCCCTTCCTTGTCCTCCTTCCAAATCTTCCCATATACCACTCTTTTCTCATTTTCAAATTCATGGCCTCTTTTTTCATTAGTTGTTGCTGCATACATGTATGTATATGTATACACATGAGCATTTTATAAAGGCCCTCTTCAGGGTACAGCGAATACAGACAACAGCGTTCCTCTAGCGCCCTCTGGTGTTCTGTTCATATCTTTCCAGTCATAACTGTCCGCATCTATATCCATTTGGAAATGTGTATTGTGGGAGACCACTAATGTATCTAAAGAGGAATGCATCAAAGAAACCTGTGGCTTCCACAGTTCACAACCAGACTGGATGCTAATTATGCCCAAACACAGAACTGGATCCTGTGGTATGTGGGGTAAATGCCGGGGCTCAAGAAGGAAATCTCTGGAACTCTATGCAGTGCTTATTTTGTGGGAAATTTCCACGAGAAGCCACAGGTGATTGATAACAGCTGAATATTTAAGGGAAACACTATTATTAAACTTAATTTATCGTTTAAAAAGTTGAATAGCGGGTGTGGACACACACACACACACACACACACACACACACACACACACACACCACAGAAGCAAAAGAAAAAAAACCTACCGAAATACAATGGGTGCAAATGTATCAAGCAAATAAGACTCAATAAATAAAAATGAGCTGGGTGGGAAGGGAAGGGGGAAGGGATCCGGGCAGAGTTCAGGGAGGGGGTGTGAATGCACTTAAAACACATTGTAGGCAGGTCTGGTGAGGTGGCTCAGAGGTTAAGAGCACTGGCTGCTGTTCCAGAAGAGCCAGGTTCTGTTCCCAGCACCCACCCGGCGTCTCACAACCATCTGAACTCCAGCTCCAGGGATCTGACGCCCTCTTCTGGCCTCTATGGGCACTGCACGGCTTTGTTTTCAAATTCTCCTAACTGATTAGTCTCTAAACCGACATTTGCATCCCTGAAAAGCCCACCCGCTGCCTCTCGATGCTCCATCCTCCAGGCCGCACGCTAGAAGGAGCTCCCACAAGCCCCTCCTTCCCATTGTCAGTTACGAAATCTACAATTTATGGAATCTGGTCCAGCTGCCTAGCAACAGGAAGAGGGTTTGAAAACCAGGAAAACCACACACGAGCCTCTGAGGCGGCGTATGGAGGAGGGCTGGGGACCGGCCACCAGTGAATGCTGAGGGGCCTACAGAGATAAGACTGTTCTCAACACAAAATCCCAAATGGGGACATCAAAACAAGGAGTGTTCTAGAATTTTCCCCAAACAAAACTCTGTAATTACAGTCTCAAGAGTATCACGTGGCTAAGAAGCCATAAATAGACCTTCAAGGACAAATAAACAAAAAATTCTTTACTCCCGAGTGCCTACTCAGGTCAGCAGGTTTGGCCCCACCCATGCCTGTAGGGGAAGGGTGTAGTTTGGCTGAGAGTCAGAGGCTGTGGTCACACAGGTGAGGGCCTGTGGCAGGATAACTCAGACGGGACCCCACCTCCGGGCCTGCCGTGCTTCCTACTTGCAGACATCAGTCACAAGTAGAGAGGAACGGGGTAAGCAGGGAGAGGCACCAGAAAGGCACCGGAGCCTTGTCTTTCCGTTAGAGATTGGAGTTTACTGCTGCCATAGTATGCCATGAGTGAGAAGCCAGCAGAGCTAAAGACAAGGAGGCCTGTCCCAGCACCAGGCACAGCCCCGGCCGCTTTATGGAGGCTCAGAGCACAAATGCAGAATTCAGAAAAAAACGGAATCAGCCAAGGAGAGTAAGTTTCGATTTCATTTTCTTCCTGAATCCTCAGGAGTGTGGCTAGACTAACTAGAGCACTCATTAAAAAGGAGACACAGGAAAGGCCATTGGTTTCCATTAACGGGCCTTCCTGGTGCTTGAAACGGTTCATTCATTGTTCCAAGTGCATTTTACCAGAGCATCTACTATGAACCCTGTTCCAGGCCTTGAGGTTACCATAGTGAGAAAGACAGGTGAGGTCCTGCCAGTCCAGCTATGGGCACACACACACCAAAAAGTCAAAACTAATACAGAGATACAAAGTCGAAATGCCCAGAAAAAAGCCGAATGGCATGCCAGCAACTACTTCACGGTGGGTACGGGAGAGGCATCTCTGAGGAGTGAATTATATACAGAGAAGGCATAGGGGTTCCCAGAGAAGATGGAGGAGAAGTCGGTAAGGTCAAGTTAGGACAGACAGGAGGGGGTCTTACCGAGCTGAGGAGGGAAGGGTGAACAGGGCGCTGACGGAACAGGAAAGGGGATCCGCAGCAACACTACAACCAGCAGGCTGCTGCCGCCTACCAGAAGCCCAATTTGACTGCCATAGGCTACATAGCAAGTTTTGTGGCTAGCCTGGGCTACATGTCTCAGAACAACAACAAAACAAAACCAGCCCCAAAACACTCAGATTCTAAGCCCTATGAGGTTCAGTTCTGTTCTTGTTTGCTGTCTGTTGCTGAGATAAAATCCCCACAAAAATCAAGTCGGTGAGGAAAGACTTTGCTTGGCTTTCAGGTTACAATGTATCATCCAGGGACGCTAGGGCAGGACTTTGCTTGGCTTTCAGGTTACAATGTATCATCCAGGGACTCCAGGGCAGGAACTTGAGTGTAGATCGGGAGGAGCATTGCTTCTTTGCTTCCTCTGATTTGCTACCCAGGACGGCACCGCCCAGAGTGGGCGGGGCCCTCCCACATCAATCATGAATCAAGAAAATGCATCCCGCAGACATGTCCACAGGTCAATCTGATGGAGGCAATTCCTCAACTGAGGTTCCCCCTTCCAGGTATGATAAATGAACAACCAACACCAGCCAACACAATTTCTGTAGCCAAGCTAACTAGATACACACTGAAATGTTTCTAACTTTATAAGCACGCATTGCAATATCCACACTGGAAGTTGGTTCATCAACACTCTTTGCCTTTCGTTTTCTTCTCTGCTGCTTATTGGATGTCAAGGGGGTTCGATGCCCAAAAGAGAGGTCAATTAGTGTCAGCCATTGACTGTCCCTTTTACTGAAAACGATGTTCCCTGAGAAAACTTGAAGCCATTGGCTAAAAGAAAGTTTGGTGGTGTTCCTGAATGTCAACGATCCTGACAATACCCACTTTCCCGTGGTGACAAGAGGCAGCCTGGGGTCTGACTGACATTCAATCCTCCTGGTGAGCCTTAAGGATGGCACCTGTGCCCAAGCCAAGAACGCCTGTACTTTCTGCTCTTATTCATACAGTTATCTTCTGAGGCTGCACAATGCTCACAGCTAAGGCCCTGGAACAGAGTCGCTGGAGGTGACTCTTTCCTTGCGTCTGAATTCATGAAGATGTTCTTTCTGAGCTGGCCCAGTCCTGAATCATCACTGTCCCCGCCCCCCCCCCCCATCATCGTGACTGTTTGAACCCCCCAACACTGCAGCCACCTTCTCCATCGGCAGTTAATATGTCTGCTCCCACTCGGAGGGGGGGAAGGGGGGAATGTTCTCATGTGCTTTAGTCGACAGTCACACTCAGCTGTCAAGTCTGAGCAGAGACAGAGGAAGAGTTCACAATTCATCTCATTTTGAGGTGGGACAACAAATGTTTCCCAAGAAACCTGTTCCTAGAGGAGAAAAAACAAGGAAAGAAAAAGGAGCACTTGCCTAAGACATTAATCAGATTTTCTAACGTGTGTCTACTTGGAGAGCCCTCTGTAAAAGTATGCCCTTACTTCCTTCCAAAGCTTCCTTTTAAAACAGTCTTTGATCCCAGCACTCAGGAGGCAGAGGCAGGCAGATCTCCTGAGTTCAAGGCCAGCATAGTCTACAGAGTGAGTTCCAGGACAACCAGGACTGTTACACAGAGGAACCCTGTCTTGAAAAACAAAATACCAAAAAACAACCACCTCAAACAGCCTTTTGGGACAGGAGAGATGCCTCAGTGCTTAGACATTGCTCTTGTGAGGACCCTAGCTCAGTTTCCAATCCCCATTTTAGACGACTCACAACAGCCTATAACTCCAGCTTCACGGGACCCAACACTCACACTCACTTGTACATACTTTCCCCACATAATTAAAAATAAAGTAATAAGCTAGGCAGTGGTGGCACACACTTTTAATCCCAGCACTTGGGAGGCAGAGGCAGGTGGATCTCTGTGAGTTCGAGGCCAGCCTGGTCTACAGAGTGAGATCCAGGAAAGGCGCAAAGCTACACAGAGAAACTTTGTCTCCAAAAAACAAACAAATAAATGAATAAAATAAAAAATAAAAGTGTTCCTTTAATCTGTGTTATTCAGAATAATTTGAACCTATATTTTAACAAATCAATGTGAAATAATTAAATGTTGGTGTAACAGACTAAAGAACGTAGAGGTGTTTAGCCGACATCCAAAGTAATGAGCAAAGGTTTGCTCTCCTTGTGGTCAGCTCTGGGAAGAGAAAATGGGAAAGCACTCCTACTCATGTGGAGTCTCTTGATTGGGTGCCGATGGATGAACTGTCTGTGAAGTTGTGATTTCTAACCATGTCACACAGGTAGAATTCTAAATAATTTAGAGAATTTCTCAAGGGCAAGGACATGAGTGTATGTGTGCATGCATGCACACATTTGTGTGTACATGTACACATATATTGTATATACATACATTGTGTGTGTGTGTGTGTGCATACATGTGTGCCTGTATGTGTGTGGGTATGTGTCTGTGTTCAGGTATGTACACGTGTATGTGTTTGAGTTTGTGTTTATGTATGTGTGCCTGCATGTGTGTGTGCATACATGTGTACATGCATGTGTGTGTCTGGTCTGCATGTATGTGTGTGTGTACTGGGGTGTGTGTGTGTCTACATGTATGTGTACATGCACATGCATGTATATGTGGGTGCATGTATGTGTGACTATGCACACACATTAAGTTGAAATCGCAGATCTAATTTTTCTACATCACTAATGGGGAAATAATTTTCCTTAATTTGGAAGGAAACATGAAATTGTAAGATACCGTCTTAGAAGAAGCTGAAAACAGAATTTTTGTTTATTTTTGAAGAAGAGTCCATTATGTATCCTGTGATGTGTCTGAGGCTGGCCTGGAACTCTGGAGCCAAGATAGCCTTGAATGGTCTGTCTGTGTCATGGGTGCTGGGACTCTAGGGGAGCACTATCATGCTAGCTAAGAACAGCGTCTTTGAGCGTAGAAAGGCAAGTGCTTTTCTTTTAGGCAGAAAGAGGTTCCTCTGTGAGGGAGACATCCAGGGGAAGATACAACTGTGTGATAGTGGAGCTCCTTCTTCGGGGCTCTGGTCAGTCAAATTCACACTAGTAGGAGATGAACTATGGTGAGGCCCTGGAGAGGATGAAGTTAACGGAGCTAGAACACATTGAACCCACAATGCACCCGGTCGGCACCTGGCTGGTGCACTTGCCTGGGACATTTCTATGGCCACAGAGGACCCTGTGAGGTGGGGGTGGGGGAATTATTTCAATTTGCAGAGCCAGTTTGCCTGAACAGCCTCAAACCAAACCAACAAAAAACCACAACTGTGACTTTGTTTGCTTTGTATGGTACTGAATCTATCTGGTCACTCAATAATGCCTATTTTAGGGAATAAATCTTATCTACTTAAGCCTCTGCAAGAAACAAAATTTCCCAATATGCCATCATCAGTAAATATTTATAGCTCAGTTACTTAACCCAACACAGTTACAAGAAAAGCCTTTGAAGCAACTTTGGTTCTAAGACTTCCTTGCATTGGGAAAATGGGGAAAATGTGAAGAGTGGATCAATGATGTAACTAAGTGGTAGATGTAGAAATCAAGGCGCTTAGGAATAATAATTACACATGGGTCAGAAGGACTTTGCATCTGGATCTTGTCTAAAGTGAATGAGAGTGGAAATGGACAGCCTACTGTGGGCACGTGAGGTGGGAGTGGAGGATGCTGCAGAATGAACCTTAGGAAAGATGGCCAAATACCAGGTCCAGGGAGGAAAGGGTCCAGCCTGCCCCAGGGGCCTCACTTCTGTCAGATACTACTTCTTGACTTCATACAGAGAACCCACATGGCTCTATGGTCACACACCGACAGAAATCCAAGTTCTCTTGTTTCCCAGCCATGGTTCACAAATCCCCCAGAGGGAAGACTCAGTTGTTCTGAAAGGAGCCAGAAGTTTAACTCTGAGTGGATGATTGGTGCCAGAGGAGTACAATGTGGTTGGCTTAGCTTGGGCTAGCCCTCCTGTCACAGCCTCAAGACCTAAAGACTCTTTCACGAGAGGAAGCTGAGCATGAAGCGTGTGAAGTGAAAACAGAAATGACCACAGCAACTCTTACTTGGGAGAGTCTACAAGGGCCCTGTACTTTGTGTGCTATTGTCCTGATGAATTAGTCTAACCACCATGCCATATAGGTAGGTACTGTTGGACCCATTTCACAGAGCACAGAAGAGCTGACCGTCTCCTGCAGTCATACGACTACATAGATAGAATCAGATTCCAGAGCCCAAGAGCTTTCCCCTCCCACTAAGA
The DNA here is from genome assembly GCF_949786415.1 of Peromyscus eremicus. Classification (NCBI taxonomy): domain Eukaryota; kingdom Metazoa; phylum Chordata; class Mammalia; order Rodentia; family Cricetidae; genus Peromyscus; species Peromyscus eremicus. Next base: position 40,210,985 of record NC_081438.1, on the reverse strand, counting down.
CACCTATTCAAATGCAGCAGCAGGGGTGGGGGTGCTTATTATGCTGACTGCATGTAAACTCATTAAGGATAGAAAATATGCACCACATAGATTTTCAGTTCCAAATTCGACACCCATGCATATATTACTAATTGATCACAGGGTCCTGGATTCCCAGCTCAGTACTTCCATCAGTTGAAGCTTGACTGTAGCAAGCATAGTCAAGACGTGCCTTCTTTAGCTCTCCATCAAACCTGGTTGTTTCCCTATGGCTTGGCTGCTGTGTGTTTGGTGATCAAGGCAGAAACCAAAGAACTATTAACACTCTGAACTAGGCAGGGCGTGGAGTCTAACTATCACCATCATTTCGTGAACTTTTGTTTTGTTTTTCGAGACAAGGTTTCTCTGTGTAGCCCTGGAACTCACTCTGTAGCCCAGGCTGGCCTCGAACTCACAGATATCCACCTGCCTCTGCCTCCCAAGTGCTGGGATTAAAGGTGTACACCACCACGACCTGGGTACTTTGTGAACTTTTATTAGCATGCTTGATCTGAAAAGTTATGGAATTCTCCAAGAGACATGGTATGTATAACTAGGCCAACAATTTATTCCACAGGTGACGTTTTTCCTAGATTTCTCTTATCCACTGAGCTGAAGGAATCATTCGTGGTAAAAGGTATGAGACCACGTGTGGCGAAGGTGGAAAAGCAAGGGTGGAACGAAGGTTGGTGAAAAGCTTCCTGAAAGGACACGTGCACCGTCGAGCTTCAGCGGGGAGAAAGCAGGAACTCTGAACACAGCAAATTCGACCAAGGCTACTCAATCGATCCAGAACACAGAGACTTCCAAGGACTTCTTGCTCAAGGTTAGCAGTATTCTCCTTAAATGAATGTGTATATTATTTACTTAACCCTAAACATGAATTCTAGTGCCATGTGATCAGGGCTTTTAAATAAATAACAATATATATATATATATATATATATGAATTTGCAAAAAAATGTAGTAAAATCTGTCCTCTTGGACCTACATTTGAGGCTGGAAGTAAATATAATTTTTATAAAGTCAATAGAATCCAGAATTTCAGCTGAGTATAATGGTATACATCTGTAATCCTAGAACCTGGGAGGTTGAGGCAGGAAGACCACAAGTTTGTGGTTAGCTTGGGCTACCTAGTGAGTTAAAAAAGCACCACCCCTCAGTGGGTGTGGTAGCACAGGATTTGAATCCTAGCTCTTAGAAGGTGGAGGCAGATGGACCTCTGTGTGTTTGAGGTCTGGCTGGTCTACAGAGTGAATTCCAGATCACTCAAGGGCTACTTAGTGAGCGCCTGTCTCAAATTTTAATAAATTAGTTAATTTAAAAAAAATCACACACACCCTCAAACACACCAAATCTTTAAAAAATCTTTTTGGCAATACCACTGTGTCAGCTAATAAAGATCTGTTAGTAATATCTGTTCAAACTCTTCATAACGACATCTCAAACAACCTCCTACCTCCTCAAGATAATAAAAACCACATGGAAGAATCAAACTATTTTCTCACTTATTTTTCTATTTTGGCTCACACAGACCTCACACTTTCTTTGTAGCTGAGGTTGGCCTTGAACTCCTTCTCCTGTCCCCACCTCCCAAGGGCAGGATTGCAGGTGTGTCTCAGTTACCACACTGGGCTCTCTAGAAGCATTTAAACTTCATTTCTATGACAGGCACAATTTGTACACAAACCACTTTATTTTACTACAGAATTCATACTCAGCAGATATACTTTGTGATATGCCATCTTCTCTCTGTGTTTTGAACGGTCACACTTGACACTGCTTGCCACCTGTCTCCACCCAGCATCATGACTCCTGTCTTTTGTGGTGACACAGTCTCAGAGATAGATAGATACCTCTCGGTAGATATTGGACTTCTTATATACTGAACTGTAATATAATTTCTGCTTTCATTTTTAATTACGTCTGTGCGTGTGTAATATTTAGGTATGTGTACATGTGAGTGCAGATGCCTGAGGAGTCCAGAAGAGGGCCCTGGATCCCCTGGAGCTGGAATCACAGGCAGTTAGTTGTGAGCTGTCCAGCGCGGGTACTGGGAGCCAAACTCAGGTCCTCTGGAAAAACAGTACTCACTCTTAACTGCTGAGCCCTCTCTCCAGCCTGAATCATTTCCACCCTTAAACCACTACACATGTGACCCTTTGTTGGTGGCATCGGGAAAGAGACTCATCACCTTTCTTTAGTAAACACCATGTTGGTCCACAGATCACACGTTCCATCATCAAAGCTTAAAAACCCAACCAAACCTCACCAAAGCTGATTCTTTATAAAGTGGAACTAAGGATGAGGCTTTCCTAAATGAAAATGTTGATCCCAGACACAGGACTGCAGAGTCTCCCACATTCACTGTTTTTTACACTTCTGTATTCAGTAACGTCTTACTCTCTTTGATAAAAGCTTTGGACTGATTTATCACCATTGCCCGTTTCAAATCTGTCTCACACTCTTCATCTCACTGCCCCTCCCGTGCCCCAGAAGTCTGGATGTGGTCCTCTCTGCCTCTCAAATCTCCACTCCCGGATTTCTGTACCCAGGTTACCTCCTTCCTCACGTCCACTACCCTCCACCTTCCATCATCCTCAGACTTTTATTTGACACAGATCACCCATGAAATTCTCAGGAAAGAGGCTGTGGGTAGGTGGCACTGTCTGGTGTATTCAGAAAACACACCCGAAGAGACCAGAGCCCTTGTCATCTCACGGTGGCATCTCTTGAGTCTCGAAGCTTATCTGTGCTTACAGTGGGTCATGTCGAAGCCAGCCATCTATGCTGCTAACTCCATGAGGACTGGGGAGAGACTATCTTTCTCGGATTCACATCTCTGTATCTACCTGGTATGACAGAGTTCCTTGCAGAAACTGGTAAGTTCCATCACATCAGCGTGTAACCTAACATACATCAGGGCTTTTCTGAGAATCAAGTGAACTCACACATGCAACATCCTCAGAGACTTTTATGATTATAAGAATTTTGTTTTAAAGATGTATTTTCTGTCTATGAGTCTTGGCCTGCATGTATGTATGTGCATCAGGTGTGTGCATGATACCTCAAGAGGTCAGAAGAGGGTGTAGGTAACTCACCGATGGTTGTGAGCTGCCTCATAGGTGTTGGGAACCAAATTTGCCATCTCTCCAGGCCCAGAGAAATTTTGTTAAAAAAAAATCTTCACACATGAACATTCATGCCCTTTGGTAGGCCAATGGCTGGCAATGTGTAGGCTTTAGCCTCAAGCTGTGGGTTTTGTGACAGTTTTACTTAGCTCTGTTGCCCTTGGCAAGTTACTTCATCACGCTGTGCCCATTTATTCTTTAAAATAATGGGCTCAGTCTAACATAGTTCTGAGTATTAAAAAGCTTTCACTTATATAAGGAACTAATATCTATATCCATCACATTAGTAAATGCTTAATGAATATGAGTTTTAATTAGGCCCCAACAAATCTCCACTATATGTTGGGGAACCTACGACATGGGGGTGGTTTTCCCACCACCCACTGGGAGAAGCCCTGGGAAGCCTGGCTCTCCCCACTGAGGTTAAAGACAGAGAAAGGCCAGTGCTTACAGCCAGGCACAAGCCCCTTCAGTGAGAAGTCACTCCAGCGGCACCCACAGAGCTGCAGAGGGCTTCTGTGCCCACCATCATGAAGCGACTTCCAATTTCCAGCCTCCAAGGTCACCAGGTGCCTGTTCTAAAGTCCCCAGCCTAATACCCAGGACTGCCAACTTTTACACCGCGTTTTCCCATCTCCCTCAACACAGGGACTTCACACACTTAAGGCATTGTCAGCGAGTGTCGGTTACCCAGCATCCTGGGACAGGACCTTCTCTGTGGCAACGGTGCTACCTGCTCCCTCAGCCTCCGACTGCAGTCATCTACTGAGAACACTCTTCCTGGGCCTTCTACACTGTGTTCTCAGGGAGTCACAAAGGGAAGCCAGAGAACATTATTGCCCTTCCTAGGATGGATGTGCGAAGCTGTGAGCTCATGCCATTGCTCTGGGCCAGGGCCAACAACCAGTTACGTGCCAGATACAAGGAAAAGGCATTGCACAGCCCGAGGAAAGGAGCCGGTGTAACCATAGTTTGCCTGGTGCCTGCGGAGGCCCCAGTGGGCAGTGGGCCCGCAGAAACAGTGGATAATGCATCAAACCAACAGAATCGTGAAGAGGGACCAGGGAGATGGCTCAGCAAGGAAAAGTACTTGCCACTCAGCTGATGACTTGAGTTCAATTCTCAGGACCCACATAATACTTGAATATTCTCTTTGTCACATGTACATGTGCTAACTACAGAATTCTGTACGAGGACTGACCCAGCGGCCTTACAACCCCCTCCCCCCCACACACACACACACTGCTGTCCTCCACTCTTCTTCACTGTTCGATTTCAGTCTAGGCTGCTGGTTTAACACAAGGCTTTACAGTTTTTTAAAGATGCGCCAGGGTCCTACACCCAAGAACATGGGAACACGCCACTTGGTGTGGCAGAAAACACTCCTCCGAGATTAAGAGTGTTACAATGGGAGAGGTTGCTCGGGATGATTTTGAGTGTGTCCTAACTGAAATCACAAAGGTCCTGATCTTGTAAAAGGAAGTGGGGCGGGTGGGAGTCAGAGGGACGCTGTAGCTGTGTAAGCAGAGGTCAGAGCGAAGCCACAAGGGGTCCAGAAACACAGGCTGTCGCCCGGAGCCAAAGGAGTCAAGGAAAGGGCTTTTGCTTAGGGCGTTTAGAGGGACCCCAATCAGGCGGACCAAGTTTGACCTCCCAAACTTAAAAGGAACGGCTGGCTCTGTTGTTTGACACTGTTTGTCACAGGAGCCGCAGTGAATTAATGCCCCCAGGGTAGTTACGCAAGGCACCGAGTACTGCCTGTACAAAGCCAAACGTAATTATAGCGGATTTCAAAACTGCACCAAACATTTAACAGTTCTTAACCCACGGAGCGTCACAAATGAGAGCATCATCACACGTAAGAGCCAACCTCTCCCCAACCAGTTACTGAGGAATTTAAAAGCGACCCGATCTCAGGAGACAGGCGGTTTAAATCCCATCACTTTGCTCCTTGTTCTGTGAGTTCCTTCCTCTTTGTTTTTCTGTATTTATATCGTTCTTCTATTTTACTAGGTCAAAGTTTGAGGTCTAAAATTATCTCTCCCGCAGAGCCAAGCCAGGTCGGGAGAAAGTTCGTCTACGGCATGCAGCTCCCGGAAGTCTCCGGGGACCACTAAGTTAAGCAGCTCTGAAGGCTGCTGGATTCCAGGGCGGAGTCTGAATCCCATGGTGAGACGTGTTCTCGCTCCCAAAGCGATGGACTGAGCCGTCACACAGCCTGGCTTCCGCCCGGGCCAGAGTGCTCTCTCTCTCCAGTCACAGAGTAGAGTCCTCACAGCCCCTCCAGGGGCACAAACAAGGATCAGGGTGCAGGCCTGCCTGGCTCAGTGGAGAGTGCCACTTCACTCCTCTGAGGGAAGAGAGCTTCAGAATAAAGAGTCACAACCGGCCGGCTGTCGCTGTGACAGAGGACTCTCCTCACAACAGACCCTCCCCCCACTTTTAAAAAAATCTTTTATTCTTAAATATTATACGTACAGTGTTTATCTTGCATGCATGTATGTGTACCATGTGCACGCCCTGGAACTGGAGTTACAGACAGTTGTGAGCTGCCATGTGGGTGCTGGAACTGAACCCAGGTCCTTTGTAAGAGCATCAAGTGCTCTTAACCACTGAGCCATCTCTCCAGCCCCCGTTCCTTTTTGTTATTTTGGCAGATTTTAAGTATGTCACTTTCCTCGTGAGAAATTATCTATGACTTGACTTTTCATGTAGATGAAAATTCAGCCTCCCAGCACTTTGGGAGGCTGAGGCAGGAGGATTATTGCTCAGTTTGAAGTCAGGAATGGCTTACACAGCAGCCCTTCTCTTAAAAAAAAAAAAAAAAAAAGTGGAGTTACTTGATATTCAGTCTTGATAGGCACTCAAGACTGAATATGAATCCAGGTCCCTGCCTCACCCCCAAAAGTGAGTGCACACACACTCACACACTATTAGCTGTGGTCTCCAGTCCTTTTCTGAGCTGGCTCAAGTCTGTCTAGGAATCATCCAATCTTTTATCTGAGACCCTGGAGGATACTGCCAGGGCAGCCATTAACACCACTGTTACCTCAGGAGGTTGTCTCCTTTGCTGGTGTCCACGTTTTTTTTTTTTTTTTTTAAAGGAAATATTATAAGGAGGATGCACTGTCCATGTTATGTTTTCCTGATGCCGTGGACTTAGTGTCAATCAGTCTTTACACATGAAACCTTCAGATGCCCGATACTCTACACAATTGTCTTCTTAGACAATAAAATTAACGTAACGGAGTAATATGTGCAATTTTGAATTAAATTTACTTAGAGTAATGGATACATTTTACATTCTTCCATTCACCCCTGCAAGCAACACAGTGTTAAACAGAAATGTAGGCACAGGTCATGTGTAAGCCATATTCTTTTTCTCTCAAACAGAAGTACAATCTAATCACCAGTAATGAAGCGTAGGCGATAAAGCCTGCTGTGAAAGTCGTAAGCATCATGTGAAGTTTCATAGAAGTGAAGCTTGGAGAAAGGAGGGGAAACAGGTTTAGGCTGCCAGTCAGAATAAAGCAAAGCCATAGAAACCAATAGTGATGTCTTTATTTCAAGTCAAGACTGAGAAACAGGACAACGTGGCTTGGGACATCTATAGAAGCGGGAGCTGGGCTGGGGAATAACTGTCAGGGGTCTGAGATTCGCAAAGCTCATTTACAGGTTGTCTCTATGCTGTAGGGAGGAGACAGTCTCCACAAGCAAAGAGGGGCCCAGCAAAAATGCACCATGCAGTTGTATGCTTATGGTGATACTTTATTTTGTACTAAAATGTTATTTGTATGTTAATGAATAAAGTTGCCCGGGGGTCAGAGCTATTAGCAAGCCATAGGAAAGCAGGGCGGTGGTGGCATATGCTTGTAATCCCAGCACTTGGTAGGCAGAGCTAGGTAAGTCTCTGTGTGTTCAGGAATACAGCCAGCATTGGATACACACGCCTTTAATCTCAATACCAACCATAGAAGACCTGGAGGTCTATACAGACAGGCAGTGATGAGGCGGTCATGTGGTTGGGTTTACAACCAATGAGAAAGCAGAACCGAAAGTCTATATAAAGACTTTAACACAGGAAGTAGCTCTGGTTCGGAGAGGTAGGACCACCGCAGGAGGAAGGTTAAGGTTTTAGCTCTTAGCTCTGACCTCTTGGCTTTCTTCTTTGCATTGGTTCTGTGTTTCTTATTTAGTAAGACGGTTGGTTACATCTACATATGCTGCTAACTGTGGAGAGCTGGGTCACACCTATTGACACAGTCTTCTCTGTTAGTCTATGTGGGGGGCATGATGTTCCCCAGTCTATGAAGAGACAGTGGTGCTCAGAGTCCTGGAAATGCCCCTGGAAATCTCACTGTCTCCTCTGAGCTGCTCTGCATTATTGATACAGAAATTGTGTCTCGGACAGGACAGTGACTGGGCTAGAGGTGCCCACGGCCTTCCCTGTAACAGTCCCTTCTCATGGTACTTGGCTTTGAAAACATTTTTCTGTCAATTCTTACTTTTAGATAAATCACTCTTTATTTAAATCTTGAAAATTTTGTTTTATTTTTTAAATGGTGTGTGTGTGTGTTTATCTGTGAGTGGGTATGTGTGTGTGTGTGAGTGCGTGTGTGTGGGGTGTGTGCATATGAATGTTAGTGCCTGCTGATGCCACAAGAAGGCGCTGGATCCCCTGGACCTGGAGCTAGAGTTACAGGCAGTTACGAGTTGCCCTTCGTTTAATTCTACAAATGACGGTACCCAACACATCCTTTAAAAAGTGTCCTCTTGCTTTTGTATTTTAATAGTTCAGGAGACTTGGTGAGAAATCCAGGTCCAGGCAGACTCACCCTCCTGTGCGGACACTCTGTGGTGCAACACTGATCTGCCACACCCTCATCAGGACACGGAAACATGATGATCAACCACGTATGATTGAATGGAGATTTAGCAACTGTGTCCAGCCTGAAGGCTGCCCCTCCCACGGAGGCTCCGGAGCCGAGGTGCGCTCGCTGCCCTACGCCAAGTCTCCATTAATATTTAAGTGTGATAAGGGCTGTGAATGCTGCTCTGTTTCATCCCCTTTCACTTCACCTCCGCTCAACTCTGAGTTCTGTCTTAAGGAAATGAGCTGCCGTGTCTGACAGCGACCGCCAGGCACTGAGAGGAGGCTCTTAGCCTCACATGGGCACGGCGCCACCTTCACCCCAGCTCAGTGTGCGCACGCGTCGGCCCGGCACTCGGAGGCATTGAGCTGCCTGCCCGTTTTGCAAACATTCAGATGTTTGTTCGAGGACGTCACTGAACTGCCCGTTCCCAGTGAGTTCCTGTATTAGTAGTTACCCTTCTGCTGCTGTGGTAAAACACCATAAACTAAAGCATGAAGGAAAAATGGGTAGATGTTGGCTCACAGTTCCAGAGAGCGGGTCCATAATGCTGGGGGCAGCAGGGTAACGCAGCCAACACAGGAAGCTGGCTGATCACATCGTTTTCCATGCACAGGAAGCAGGGAGAGGGAATTGGAAGTATGGTGGGGCTACAAACCCTCAAAGCCCACCGCCAGTGATGTACATCCATCCTCTAGCAAGGCAGCACCCCCTAAACCTTCCATAACCTTCCCAAACAGCGCCACCTACTGGGGACCAAGTGTTTAAATACTCAAGTCTGTGGGTGGTGTTTCTCACCACACCAACATAGCTCCTAAAGAGAAATTCAGTAGTGAAGACAGCTATTCCGCAATATTGCCCAGCATTGCTGCGGACTCTCCATATTGACCTGTCTCAAGTAACACAAAGGCAGACAGATCTCTGCAAATCTTCGTCAGGGCTCCACAGCACGGCACCAGCCTGCCCTACACATGGCTATAGGCATACAAACGGACAGCCAGAATAACCACATTAAATCGAGGAACATTTAAAAACAGTAGCAGACACCATTTGTAACGTGATATCCAAGTGGGAACCGCGAGTGCCATTTCTCTAGTGTTTGCCTATCGCTATTTCTGAAATTCCCAGCATCCGTCATCTTGTAAGAATGAGAACACCATGGCCCAAAGACGCAGAACCAGTCAGGAATGCGTGACTTGGCTCCGAGGGAGGAAACGTCCATTGAAAGCTCAGTGGGAGAAAGGGAGGTGTGGTGTCCGAAGTGGACAGAGTAGTGACAGAGGTGTCTGGGTAGAGGCTGAGGGCCCCGAGAGGCAGCCCTCGGCCTTTGCTTGATGGCTGATGGGACATGCTTTAGACACAAAGCCCCAGAACCTATGGGACACTCAGAAATGAGCATGTGTGTGTGAACACACACATGTGCACACAGAGACATATGCAAACATACGGCTCAACTAAAAGCTTCACAATGCTACACTTAGCCTTGGAAGCACAAAGCACTCATACTTTTTCTTTATGTCTGCTCCATTCTACATCTGTCTCATTAAGATCGATGACTAGGCCCCTAACTGTATGTCACCATACATGTGGATGACGCTGTGTTCAGAGACATCCAGATTTCTCTTTATGGGATTAACTCTACTAGCCGAATTACAGATTATACTTCTGTATCTTCTTCTGGAAGAATGATTTTATACTCTATAAGTTATTTCTGTATGGAAAATTAAAAAGACAGTTTCTTCAAATACTTACGAACAATTTATATCAGTAGCAAACAACTTTCCAAACAAAAGGAGATGAGTAGAAATATAAAAAGTTAAGTGACTTGGGAGAAACTTGTGGGACTTTGAGTGAGATTCCTCCCCTCATTTATATGTTTATGAGTCTGTATAACTGGATTGATCCAAACCTGGGCTCAGGCCACATAGAGTTGGGGAGGAATACCATCTCCTGCCCCTCATATGCTGACATTTGGAGCGTAATGTCCCAGGCTGAGTGTGGTGGGGTCCTAGGTACCCAGTAGTTTATTTGAAAGCAGGAAGTTCTTTTAGGAGTGAACAAAAGTTGACCAAGACAGATGGAAGAAAGGGCAGAGGTGCCTGTACGTGTGTGACCCTGCACTGGGAGGAGACAGGACTGGAGGGATTTCATCTAGCCCCAGGGCCTCGGGCAATCAAGGGATGTTGCTTTCAGAATTTAAAGTGGCCTCTAGAACCTTCCCCACAGCAGGTGGTGGTGCTGCTGAGAAACTGCTCACAGACTATGTGGGTGACATCAGATAGCATGTCATCAAAGTTGGAGTGGTGCAGCTTGATGCTGAGGGTAGGGGCAGCGACATGGACCCCTTGAGAAGCCAATGCATCCTGGGAGAGCCAGCAAGGCTTTGATTGGCAGTAGGCTGCGCGGGGAGACATAGGTCACTTCTCTGTAGCCTTCCCGAATTGCAAGAGACATGAGCCCACCTGTCCTTGGCTACGGCCACAGAGCGCCAGGCCCAGCAGGATGTGCCGGGGACAGTATCAGCATCTCTTCCCCACAGGAGCCCAGGGAATTCCCCCCCTCAGGCTACAGTAGCTGGAGCAGGAACATAGCCACACAAGAGGCCAGGCCATCCGACTTGGGCACTTTTTTTTTTTTTTCTGGCAAGAATATCATAGAAAACCTGTTATTTTCCTTTTGGGGAGCAGCAGTTTGTGTCTTTCGGAAACAAGATGCAAGGACAACTTTCCAGACTTCCTAAGATGTTTGCTGTGTTGTGGAAAGGAGCAGCAGCATCTGGGCCATCTTCGGGTCTTGCCCCTTAACAGGGAGCGTGCACATCGGGGCTGACCTCAGGGCCGGGTAGCATGGGCACTAGGATTAGAGTCCTGTGTTGGGCTGTGTGTTGAACAGGGGTGATGATTATCCTCACAAACTGCACACTCTAACTTCTTCCCCCTGGCCCCCACCCATCACTAACTTATTGACAATTGTTTTGGTAGAGTTATGAACAAAACATTGTGCCGATACAGGGGAGACCCAGTGGTTAGGGAATGACTAAAGAGAAATATATAAAAACCTTGAGCAATATGCCCAGAGTGTGTTTAAGGATGGCAAGTAGAAGGAATTACAGGAATGGGTTCATTCTCAAGACAACTTTCTTCTGCCCCAAACTGGATGAGGAGGTGAACTTAAACCGCTTGTCATTGTCACATCCTGAGAGGCAAGACCAGAGGGCAGCAAGCTCACAGAGGGCGGACGAGACAGGGGGACAGGGGCATGGGCAGTCCTGGCAGAATGAACAGCTGCAGCAGGCATTTCACACAGTGTTTTGAAATCCATGTGGCGTGTCAATCTGTGTCGTACAAGAGCAGCCAACACCAATGAGATCCTTTGGTGTGACCGGGAAGGGGAAGGAGGTGGCGGTGTCTCTGAAGTCTGCCTTCAAGGATCTAAGGAAGCTTCAACTTTGCCACAGGAAACAGGCGCAGAGAGGGAGCGGTAAGTCTGCACTGTGCAAGAGAGTTTGGAGAAAAGTGGGACACTCACAGCTTCAGAGCAGCAGGGTTCTGGGGGAGCCTGGGCATGGAGGGAATGATGCACTGAAGGACTGTGCCTCGTTATCTGCCTGATTTCTAACAAACCCACAATCCCATCCTCAGATCTGCCCTTCAGCAAATCTCTGCCCCAGAACATTCCCCATTCCCACCAGCTCTCTTCAGAGGCATCTCCTGCCTCTCGTCTGCAGACGGCGTACCTCACAAGTGGCAGACACACCAAGGAGCAAAAAACGATCTCTGCCTGCATGTTCCATGTTTCACGAATGACAGTAATAAGCTGCCAAAGCTGGCGAGTTTCACCAAAGACAGTCAGCTCAAACACAGTGGGAATCTGGGAGAATTTGGCAGGAGGACAAAGCCGGGAAGAGTGTGGAGGCCAGAGCTCAGTGGCCAAGAAAGCTGAGCGCAAAGGCAAAATGTCTGGGCTCAGGGATAAGAAACTTGGACGTGAAACAGCTCCTCAGCTCCTCTATTGGGGCTCAGGCCATTCATGCCTCTCTGAGCCTTAGCCTCTGCAAGTAGTAAAGCCGGCAGGGGAAGCACATCACCCAAGGGTGACATGCGCTCACCTCCCAAGAACTCAGGGAATAGAATAGCACTGGGCAGATCAACTAATGTCAACCTTTACACTGTGATGAAAGAGTCCATTTCTCCGAGGCTGGTCTCCAGAGCTGACCTGGGCTGGGGGGGGGGGGGGGTGTAGGATGAGCGGGTTGTGTGTGCCCATCCCCCGCCCCTGCTCCGTTCCATTCTCATGCACTGTTTAAACAAGTGCCATGCTATAAGGGCTGAGTGTCCTTACATGACCTCCCGGCACCTCCCACAAGTGTGAGCGAGGGTGAGGGGGTGAGTGATGGAGAGAGAAGGCTTACGCTGTCACTCTGCACAGACATGCAAGCCTTAAACAGCATTTCTATCATGGCCCCGCAGCTTGCCCACCAGTTCCCGTCATCTACAGTTTTGCATGCTCACCCTGCTTACCAGTGTGAGCGAGTGTTCGTCTGTCTGGTGCCCCGCTCAAACGTGTACATTATGGCTCTAGTCTATCGGAACCCAACCGTTCACTCACACTCTCTCCTCCCCCAAAGCTGCAAACTTAGCAAAAGCAGTATTTTAAAAAAGGCTTGAGTCTCTCACATTTAAGAATGTGCTCTTGGAACCTTTCAGTCAAGTCACAGTTTTGAAGGGGTGGGAGGTCCAACAAGGCAACCACCACGAGGGCTTCCTACTTGGAGACACCTCGAGTCTGCAAGGCAGGGACTAATAGTGTGTGACTTCAGCTTGGAGACACCCCAAGTCTGCGAGGAAGGGACTCAGTGTGTGACTTCAGCCTGGAGACACCCCGAGTCTGCAAGACAGAGACTCAGTGTGTGACTTCAGCTTGGAGACACCCCAAGTCTGCGAGGCAGGGACTCAGTGTGTGACTTCAGCTTGGAGACACCCCAAGTCTGCGAGGAAGGGACTCAGTGTGTGACTTCAGCCTGGAGACACCCCGAGTCTGCAAGACAGAGACTCAGTGTGTGACTTCAGCTTGGAGACACCCCAAGTCTGCGAGGCAGGAACTCAGTGTGTGACTTCAGCTTGGAGACACCCCAAGTCTGCGAGAAAGGGACTCAGTGTGTGAATTCAGCTTGGAGACACCCCGAGTCTGCGAGAAAGGGACTCAGTGTGTGACTTCAGCTTGGAGATACCCCGAGTCTGCGAGAAAGGGACTCAGTGTGTGAATTCAGCTTGGAGACACCCCGAGTCTGCAAGGCAGGGACTCAGTGTGTGAATTCAGCCAGCACAGATGTGTTATGTTTTGGAAGGACTTGGGATGGTGTGACGTGTGCAGTTTTCTTTCTTTCCATGTTCTCCCAAGCACAGGTCTGGACAGTTATCAAAGCAAGTAGGAGCACTGCCTCAGGCCCCGGAAAGCTTGCGGTCACTCCACTGCATTCACTCCCTGCGTGTGCGCTGTGAGTTTTAGGCTAATGGAGCCTGTGATGGTCTCTGACTTTTCATGCGTGACAACGTGTAGAACCAAGACAGCTACGTGCATGAATTAACAACACACAGTATGAAGGAGCTTAGACTCGAGGCTGATAACTGATATACGAATTGGGAAAAATCACTTAGTATTTCTGGGGGCCTCAGTTTCTCGCTCTGTAAGAAGATGGAACACACCCAGGAGGCTGTGTCAGGATTAACTGCGTGAGGGTGTGCAGGGCACGAGAACATGAGTTATTAATTACTGTTATTCTAGCTAGTGAGAGGATACGGCTTTAGCATGTCAGCAGGGCACACACAGCGGAGACACAGCCTCGCCTCCTGCTCTCCCTCAGCAGCCAGCTCCATTCCCACTGTGTAGAACACCACACAAGCTCTTCTGTCCTCGCCCCAAAGCAACATCCCTACAACCAGCGGATGTGTCACTTATGAAAAGATCTTTGCCTCCTTTATATTATTTGGACCGTATTAGACAGTGGATATCCCTGGAGGTGCTATTTGGAAATGGCAGAACCTTTAAAAAGTGGGGACTGGCCGTAGGTCTTCAGGTCATTGGGGAGCGTGGAACTCTGTTTCCTTCCTTAATTGCTCTTTGACTTCCTGGGCCTGAGGTGAACAGCACCTTTCCCAAAACTCTCTTAAGTCACGAGGCCAGCTAGCCACACCTCCATACTTGAGTCAAAGCAAACCTTTCCTCTGTAAGTAACTTGATAGCCTCAAGACATTTGTTACAGAGACAGAAAAGTGACTGTCTCTGTAACATACTGTGTACGTTCTCAGCGAACCACTCCCCACCCACAGGAGACGCCTATAACAATGCGTCTCTGGGTCCTACAGTACCTGACACACAGGGTTTGCTCAGTGTCTGTGGAGTGAGCAGAAGGAGGAACAGTGGAGGTTAGAATGAACATCTCAGAGACGTGAGAACATAGCACAGCCCGGCTGGTGTGTGACGGAGACTGTGGGAAGTAAGAAGCATGCTTTGTGAGGTGTATACCAGGCTGGAGCAGAGGACTTACAGGAAGTCAGAGAAAGCTTCTGCCCTGGTCAAAACAATGAAGCCAAGCGGTGGTCAGATGCACGCCTTTAATCCAAGCACTCAGGAGGAAGAGGCAGACAGAGCCCTGTGAGTCCGAGGCCAGCCTGGTATACAGAGTGAGTTCCAAGACAGCTAGGACTGTTACACAGAGAAAACAAAACAACCAATCAACAAAGGAACAAAATCACTGAGAGCCTAAACCATACCGCTGGGCTGGCTGTAGGGGGGGAAAGGGGGTCAGTTCAAAGACGCCGTTGCAGAGGAAGAGGGCGCAAGTTGGTGATATGACAGGGGCAAGAAGTCACCCTGGGGGCACAATGACTCTCAGAGGAGTCTGTGGGCAGACTACAAGTCTTCTTCATAAAAACTCGGTTCTGCTCATGACTCAGTTCTTGAAAACCTTATTTCTCATTTATAAAAGGAGTACAGTACATGTATATTCCAGAAAATTTAGAATGGGTAGGAAAGCACAAAAGAAGCTAAAATTACTCATCATCTGGCCATCCTGAGACGTCTGTTTTCACACACTGCTGACTTACACGCATCTCCCCCCCCCCCCCCGTGTCTACACCTATATCTAATAACGTTGGTGTACTCCTGTGCCAGCGATACAGCCCAACTGTAGAAACAGTCACACATTATGGAACCATTCACGAATGACACTGGCCATATTTAAATAAGGATTAAAACCTCCACCAAACAGTGAACACATTCAAATAAATGCTGCTAACTAGTTTTCCCTTTTTAAAAGATTTACTTTAAAATAAATATGTGCCTGTGTCCATGTGTAGGGATGTGCGTATGGCCCACAGAGGCCAGAAGAGATGGCCAGATGCCCTGGAGTAACAGGCCACTGTAAGCAACCCAGTGTGGGTGCTGGGACCCAAACATGAGTCCTTGGCAAGAGCTACACATGAGTGCTCTTACCGCAGAGCCACCTCTTCAGCCCCGAAATTGCTCATTTTGAATGTAGGTGTGATCGACGTCGTGACGTACATTTGTTGCTTTGCCTGGTCTTCAGCTTCTTGACAGTGCAAATACCTGCTGGGGAAACCCTTACACACCAAGTTCTTCAGCACTGCTAACTCCCTCCCAGCTCAGGTGCCTGC
Source organism: Peromyscus eremicus (assembly GCF_949786415.1). Taxonomy (NCBI): domain Eukaryota; kingdom Metazoa; phylum Chordata; class Mammalia; order Rodentia; family Cricetidae; genus Peromyscus; species Peromyscus eremicus. The sequence continues at coordinate 40,195,289 of NC_081438.1, read as the reverse complement.
AAGTGCATCCCCCCCAATACACACACATACAAAGTTCTGCAGCACTGCTAACTCCCTCCCAGCTCAGACGCCTGCAAGTGCATCCCCCTCACACACAAAGTTCTTCAGCACTGCTAACTACCTCCCAGCTCAGACGCCTGCAAGTGCATCAACCCCAATACACACACATACAAAGTTCTTCAGCACTGCTAACTACCTCCCAGCTCAGACGCCTGCAAGTGCATCCCCCTCACACACAAAGTTCTTCAGCACTGCTAACTACCTCCCAGCTCAGACGCCTGCAAGTGCACCCCTCCCAACACGCTTCCTCATTTACAGCTCTTACAGCCTGTTTCTCTATAACTGAGAGAGGCTGCATCACCTTACACCCCCCTCCCCAACAGTGCAGGAATTCTGGCCCTGAAACTAGGCCAGAATCAAGACTAATCATTAATGAAAAAAACAAAACAAAAAGACACCAATTTGATAAGATGCTACCTTCATCTTATTCAGTTTTCATTCCTTCAACTGCTAAAAGGCAGGAGGGTTTTGTTTTTTCATACCAGCTCTTTTTTTTTTAACTTTTTTTTTTTTTTTTTTTTTTTTTTTTAAAGATGTATTTATTACGTATATAGTGTTCTGCCTGCAGGCCAGAAGAGGGCACCAGATCCCATTACAGATGGTTGTGAGCCACCATGTGGTTGCTGGGAATTGAACTCAGGACCTCTGGAAGAGCAGTCAGTGCTCTTAACCTCTGAGCCATCCCTCCAGCCCCTCATCCCAGCTCTTCACCTTCCATTTTTCTGAACATCATTATGTCCTTGATCTTACCTCTTGACCACTGTTGTATTGGGATGGTTGGTGGCTTGAAGGTGGCATTTGAATACTACGTCCCCAGTCATTGGCAGTGCTTGGGGATGGTTTAGGAGGTGTGGCCTCCTGGAGGAAGTGTGTCACCGGGTTGGGCTTTGAGAGTTTAAAGCTTCACCCCACTCTCTGCTTTGTGCTTGTGGTTCAAGATGTGAGCCCCCAGCTTCCTGCCCAGCTTCCTGCCCAGCTTCCTGCCCAGCTTCCTGCCCAGCTGCCACGCCTTTGTCTAGCCATACGGACTCCGGCCCTCTGGAGTCACCAGCCCAACTTTCTTTTCTAAGTTGCCTTGGTCAGGGTGTTTGGTCACAGCAACAGAAAAGCAATAAAGACAGAAGTTAAGGGATCTTAATCCGTGTGAGACTCACGTACAAACCAACCCAATATTAACTCCATCTTTGCTGTCGGTGTATCATTATTATTTTTTATATTTTATTGAATTTCTCGTACTCAGAAATTACACGCAGTCACCTTTATCCTTTTCTTTTGTATTTTTCCCATTGGTTTGTGCCTTGGCGTCCTTCCCACACACTAAGCTTTGCTTTTCATGGCTTGTAGCATATTGATCTTTACGGCTTTGTGTTCTGCTTCAACACTCAGAATCCAATTGAATTACTTGTGTGCATGATATGACAAAGTGGACAGAAATGGAAGATGCTCCCTGCTCAGGAGCTTGTAAACATCGATCTGTGTCCATCTGTGAAAACTGGAGAGTGGAGAAACTGGGGCATGTATTTAGAGCTGGTAGAGAGGCGTGTTCACATTCTGTTGCAAGATAATGCATTCCTGGACAATTATAACTCAGGACAGCATGTGACAGAAACTGGGAGCTTTACTTCCCTACTAAAGCAATTCTCCCAGGAATTAAAAAAAATAGTCACATCTTTTTTCTCTAATTGTTGAAATCTGGTGACTTTGATAGCAGACATTCACGGAGCCAAGAGCCAGGGAAGGCCACTGGGGACCTTGGCTGGGAAGCGGGGCCAGTGCTTACTAGAGAGGCTGTATCTGCTGCGTGTGGGACTTTCTTTCCACCCCACTCTGCTCTGACAGGAAGAGAATTCAGTACTGGGGGCATTTCAGCACACAGGGAAGATGATTAAATAGAGTCATTAATATAAAGACAACAAGAAGGGAAAATGGGGAATAATGGGGAAAGAGGTTTAAGTGGGGGGGGAGGGGAAGAGAGGGGAGAGGGCGGAGCAGAGGAAAGGGTGGGCTGAGGACAACTAACCCTAAGGATGTTTGACAAAGTCATATTGAAACCTATGATTTATAAGTTTCCATGTATACACACACATATGTATATGTATATATTATATTTTATATTATATTATATATGAATTTAATTAGAGTTAGCCTAGACCCAGAATAGGGCTCCTCCCAGAAGCCATGGGTTTGCCAAATAAAAACCCCAGTCTAGGTGTATGATATTTCCCTGTGCTGGCTAATTTTTATGTTGACTCAGCACAAGCTCGGGTCATCTAGGAAAAGGGACCTCAGTGAAGAAAATGTCACCATAGGATCGGCTTGTAGGCAAGTCTGTAGGCCTTTTCTTGACTGATAATTGATATGAGAGGGTCCATGTCACTGTGGTTGGTGCCACCTCTGGGTAGGTGGCCCTGGGTGCTATAGGAAGGCCAGCTGAACAAGCCATGGGAGCAAATCGGTAAGCGTCATTCCTCCATGGCCTCTGCATCAATCCTGCCTCAGGTTCCTGCCCTGGCTTCCCTGGAAGTGTAAGGTGAAACAAATCCTCTCCTCCCTAAGTTGTTTTGGGTCACGGGATTTTATCACTGCAATAGAAAGACACTCCCATCGGGTTGCTGGTCAGGTGTTTTCTGGAGATGCAGGCCATGTCATGGCTCTTGGCTGCTGTGCAGGCTCAGGGTTTTGTCAGCTTGACACAGCTAGGGTCATTTGGAAAGAGGGACCCTCAACTGAGAAGAACCCTTCCATCTGAACTGGCCCGTAAGCAAGTCTGTGGGGGCATTTTCCTGATTCATGGCTGATGTAGGAGGGCCCAGCCCACTGTGAGTGGGGCCATTCCTGGGCAGGGGGTCATGAGTGCTGTAAGAAAGCAGGCTGTGTGAGCCATGAGAAGCATGCGAGTAGTCAGCATTCCCCCACGGCCTCTGCACCAGCCCCCCCCCCCAACCCCGCCCCTTGTAGCCTTAGGTAAGGTCACTCAGTCCTCTGATATTTTTTAAGAGCCTTCATTGTTAAGTATTGGTGACGTGATACTGAATGCAGTCACACAGCCACCATGACCGCCCATCCACAGATGCCATCTTCCAAACCGGAAGATCTGCACCCATTAACTGAGCCCCGACTACCTTATCCCCACGCCTGGCGGCCGCCAACTAACTCTCCTCCCCTAGGACTTCCCCTGCCCTCTTGTGAGTGGAATCATGAGCACCTGCTCTCTGCAATGGCTTATTTCGCTTGCAGAACATGTTATGGAAAGGCAGCTCAGTGGTTAAGAGCACAGGCTACTCTTCCCGAGGACCCGAGTTCGGTTTCCAGAACCATATCAGCTGGCTCACGGTCTGCAGCTCCAGCTCCAGGTAATGTAAGCACAGGAATTCACATGCACATCCCCACACAGAGAGAGACACATATCTATACATATAATTTAAAATAAAAATAAAAGCTTTTTAAAATTCTCATGATGTGGCATGCATCAACTGATTCCCCTTTCTTTAAGGTGAAGTAAGACTCCATTGTACGTGTGTACCATATTGCATTGACTCATTCATCCCTGGACAAACGCATGTTGTTTCTACCTTAGGGGTGTGAACAGCACTCCTGGGAATGTGGGCATTTAACTCTCTCTCCACATCCTTGCTCTGGTTGCTTTCATTTCAGCTACAGAACCAGGGACAGAATTGCTGGTTCCTAACGTAGTTCTATTTTTAATTTTTGAGGAACTGTCAGACAGGTTTCCATAGCATTTGAAATTCCTAAGAGCAGTGCACAGGATTCAATGTTTCCACTTCCTCCCCACATCCTTCTTGGATTCTAAGCCGATTGGTTTGCTAGGTCTCCAGGGGGTAAGGACACTAGGTGCTGAGACATCATGGACAGCAAGACAGACCCTGCCTGCCCTCAAGAAGCCTGTGATCCACAAGGAACAGGGACAGAGAATGGTCAGTCTGGGGTGTGTGCGTGCGTGCGTGCGTGTGTGTGTGTGTGTGTGTGTGTGTGTGTGTGTGTGTTTTAGTTTGTTTTGAGACAGATTCTCACTATGTAGCCTTGGTTGTCCTGGAACTCACTATGTGGACCAGGCTGGTCTTCAATTCTTAGAGGTCACCTGTCTCTGCCTCCAGAGTGCTGGGATTAAAGGTGTGTGCCACCATGCCCAGTTCTGACGTATTTTTTAATGTACTGTTGTAAGTGATTTATATCCAGGCTTGTGGCACAGGCCTGTAACCCAGCACTAGGGAAACTGAGGCAAGAGAATCAAGAGTTCCAGCCCGGCCTACGCTGTGTAGCACAGTGAGACTGCTAGAAATGATAACATTTCGGTTATTTGCCTTGTAACACGCCCACGGGAAAATGTACGACGAATCATGGCTTACACTCTGCTTCGACTGGGTGATTCTCCTCTACAGCTCCCGCCAGCGTAGCACATCTGGTACTTTCCCCCTAAGAAATTACCATTTGAATTATGTCAACAAAATAGTCTATTTTTCTTTATATAAATTGCTGTGCACATAGAAAAATCTGACGTCATAGTCTTATATTATTTGAAATCACATTTATTTCTCACTGGCTGGTCCTTAACTGTCACTGCAACATTTAAGTGATGGATTAAGTTGTTCATGTTTAGTTATGTTACTTCATGCATTTTAAAATGAAATCTGATCTGTTCATGTGAACTCTTTCACTGCACACTAAAATCTGCTGTTACAGTTTATGGTTTTTTTTTGTTTGTTTGTTTTTCGAGACAGGGTTTCTCTGTGTAGCTTTGCGCCTTTCCTGGAACTCACTCTGTAGCCCAGGCTGGCCTCGAACTCACAGAGATCTGCCTGGCTCTGCCTCCCGAGTGCTGGGATTAAAGGCCTGTGCCACCACTGCCGGCTTCTGTTATAGTTTATATACTACTTCAGAGAGTTCATTACACAATCATTTCATTACTTTTTAGAACTTTTTAAACTTAAGTAGGGGACTGACAGTCAAAACTAGTTTCCAGCAGGAATTGGCTCCAAACAAGAGCAAAGGAATTGCTCGTGTGTGTGTGTGTGTGTGTGTGTGTGTGTGTGTGCGCGTGTGCGCGCGTATCTGTCTGTCTAACTATCTATGTGAACAAAGACAATCACCCACATCAACTGCAACTTTCTTAGCAAATGAGATATATTAATATTAAATGGGATTCTAATTTCTTTCTTTTTTTTTTTTTTTTTTTTTGGTTTTTCGAGACAGGGTTTCTCTGTGTAGCTTTGCACCTCTCCTGGATCTCACTCTGTAGCCCAGGCTGGCCTCAAACTCACAGAGATCCGCCTGGCTCTGCCTCCCAGAGTGCTGGGATTAAAGGCGTGCGCCACCACCGCCCCGCCGGGATTCTAATTTTATTTTAAGAATTTAATTTACATGTATATATATGTGTCTGCGTGTAGGTCTGTACACATACATGCAGGTGCCACTGGAGCCCCGCTCCCAATCAATAGAAACAGAAATTCAAAATTCGATGGATACAGAAAGGTTAGAAATGTTGTCAAGTTGGAAAAGCTAGTCCGAGAGCTGAGGTTTGGTCGTGGGTCCTGCGATGTCAACGCAGGATGGACTGGGACCAATTTCACATGCAAACCCCCCCCCCCCAAAAAAAAAACCAGTCACTTGAAATTCTCCCTATTGTGTGGTGGAAAAACCAATAATAGCACTTGAGATGTGGAGGTAGAAGAGGTTCAAAGTCATCATCGGCTACCTAGTGAGTCCGGGGCCAGCCTGGGCTATATGAGACCTTGTCTCAAAAGCAAAGCAAAACAACAAAACCAAACCAAAACCAAACCACACACACACACAAGATTTCTAGTAAATCTACTCACGCATTTCCTATCTAGCTGGGTTCTATTTCACCTATTCCCACCTAGACTTCCCTTTCTTCTGCATGCTGTTTATAAACACTTCCGTGTTGTGCAGGAATGCACTTGAGAAAAGAGCAAGCAGGCTGGGTGTGGTGGCACATACCTGTAATCCCAGCCCTTGGGAGGGGGATCAGCAACTCTAGATTAGTTATACAGAAGTTTAAGGCCAGCCTGGGCTTCCTAAGACCTTGTCTCAAAAATAAATAAATAAGTAAGTAAGTAAGTAAATAAATAAATAAATAAAATAAAGCACAGATAAACAATTTGAGAATAATTTTCAGCCAACTGAGACTTACTTTCTATATTTTAAAAATCCAAATATACACACGTATATCTCTAGGTACACATCTATCCATAAATTAAACTCACAGACAGACAGGTGCATACATTCTATGCAAGCATCCATACTACTCATGATTTGTGATCTATTTAGCCCTTAGGTAGTCAGGAAGAATCCTATCATCACAGAGATGTTTAAACACTATGCATGCATGCCCATGGTGAGGACTCCTCACAGGCAGCGGTGGGGGGTCAGGGAGAGGGGGGCATTAAGTTTCAGGGCTCGCTATCACATGGAGATCCCAGATTCCTCTCCCACCGTAAGGCTAGTTCTTATTATCTAACTTAGCTTCAGGTTTCTCCTGTGTCTCAATTCCATTTGTTACTTAATCTGCAGTCAATTAAACCACACTTAAGCTAAAGGCCTGGGTATATTTGTAGATCTATGTGCAGCTGTCAGTTCTGGCCATGATTAGAGACATTGTTCTCGGCAAACCATATCTTCCTCATAGCTACACTTTATTTAGCACAGATAAACACTCCAGCACAAGTTATCGGAGGCATTCTAGACGCCTCTTAAACATCTGAAATACAAGAGAAAGCATTTACCACCATGCTTAAGACAAATGGCTTGTATCAGAGAAATGTGTCTTAGCTGCTGTATATCACCACAGGATTTTAAACATGGGACGTGAGGGGCATTTGTTGACATTTCACTTGATGTTCAGATTTTTGCTTACTCCTCCAAACAATAGATCAAGATTCAAGCCTCTGATTCAGAAACAACTGCAAACTATTTAAACATAGTCAGGCTGCTTCCTAAAATAGATTTCTCCATCTGACTGGCCACAGAGGGTCCCTGTAGATTTGTCCTATCAGCAAGGGGGAAAGTGAGTCTAGCTCAGAATTAAAATTTCAAATGAGCTTCCGTTTTGCTAGCACACAGAATTCCTTAATATGCGATTAACAGATAAAACTGTTAAACTCACTCAGCAATGTGTTTGTAGAGGAAGAGAGAGAGGGAGGACTGTTATAATCTCATTTAAAACCTAAGGATTGTGGGGGGGGGGGGCTGGAGAGATGGCTCAGCAGTTAAGAGCACCGGCTGCTCTTCCTAGAGGACCCGGGTTCAATTCCCAGCACCCACATGACAGCTCTCAACTGTCCTTAACTACAGTGCCAGGAGACGCAACACCCTTCCACAGGCTAAACAAAATACCAGTGCACATTAAAAATAAAAAACCCATGGATAAGGACAGATGCAGCTGACTGGCACTTAGCATGATTTTAGATATTTTAGATAACCTAGGGACTTGTGTATTCTATCACTGAGCCACATACCAAGACCTTTAAACACATCTTTTTTTTTATTTTTTATTTTACATGCATTGGTGTTTTACCTCTTGGGCCCCCGGAACTGGTGTTATAGACAGGTGTGATAGACAGGTGTGAGCTGCCACATGGATGCTGGGAACTGAACCCAGGTCCTCTGGAAGAGCAGCCAGTGCTCTTAACCACTGAGCCATCTCTCCAGTCCCCTTTTAACACATCTTTAATCTTATTAATGAGAGCCACTCAGGCTAAGAATCTCACTGGGGTCTAGGAGTCAAGGTCACCCTTGACTATGGTGTAATGCACCCCCGCCCCAGGCTTATGCTATTTAAGCGGAGAAAGAGAACGGATGTTGCAGAATCTTATCCACCCTGACATAACTCTGAGGACAGCCTGTAATTAAACAGAAAGGTTAGCGCACAGACAATATTTTTTTGAGCTTCTGAAACATCAATTAAGAACGTCAGTTTCTCAAACTAATTGTCCTAAAAATCTCTTCTGACTCGCATGGTTATTTCTGCTGATACTCTCGCCCACTTCCCTAGCAGAGACCCGAGGGATGTTTTCTGTGTTAACTGCCATTTTCTTCCCTGTATTTCAGTTCCCTGAATTTTCAACTGAGAGTTTTTCCTCGCTCTGTGTTCTGTTAGCATTTGGCTCTTGGCACACAGTGCTAACTGCCTCCCTGGTCCTTTTTATCCTCACTAAACAAGGAGTGGATTTTAAAGACCATCAAGTATCTGTCCTGGAACTGTTTTCAGTGGCACAGCCCACCCTGGAGTTTCCCAGAAGTGCCCAGCTGCATGCTAAGGGCAAGCCGCTTACATCCCGATGCCATCAGAGGGCTCGTGTTTCAGATCCCAAAGGAACCCAGCTGCCCTGAGGTGGGTTATCCCGTAAGGCGTTGACAACCTCTCCTACCTGGAATGCAGACGGAGCATGCGCTTCAAAAATTTCTTGGGTAACTCCAGGTTGCAGAATTTCTGTGAGCGCCAAAAGATATTCCAGACCCTCTGACTTCACTTGGGAACTTGATGCAGACATAGCCTTTAAGCCTGCTTGTCTTGCTGGTGTTAATTTTTGAAAAATACTGGATTTCACTTGTTGGCCTACAATCTGCCTTCTTAGTGATCAGCTCCCTTTAAGTTCTGGCGTCGCCCGACGTGTGCAGGTCCCCAAGCCTACTGACCGCCCAGGTCTCTTCATCCTGTGGAATCTCTCCCTGTGATCTCTGAGTTCCCTTCTCCGAGTATCTCATCAGCAATTCAAATGTAACCTGACCAAGATTGTTGTCTAAGACTCAGCAGGACTTTCCTGTGAGGCTGCTCAACCCTGTCACCTGACTCCGTCCACTCTCATAGTCTTGCCCTTCTGGCCACAGAGCCTCAGCCTCACTGAGGGGAATATTTTTATTGAAGGCTCTAGAACACTCTTAAGCAACTCACTAGTCTTCTGGAAGCCATAAAAGATGAGCTAAGGCTCCAGCCTTCTGGTTCCTTAGCTCTGCCTTAGCACCCTGGGGACACAAAGTCAGTACAGCCCACGGTTAAGGGGTGGGACTGTACTGCACCCCCCACTTTCCTGCCCACACTGCTATGCCGTTACCTGAAAAGAGTATCAGTTGATCCCGCTTTACCTTTGATAAAGAATAAAGGTAACTAGGACTGAACTTTGTGCCTTGTGCCTGTTATCCCAGCTTGGGAGGCTGAGGCAGGTAGATTGCTACGAGTCTGAGGCTAACCTGGGCTACATGGCACCTTCCAAGCCACTTTGGATTATGGACCATCCAAAGCAAAATGACGTACTGCACAATATTTAAATGTTGGGTGAATATATTCTTAAAAAGTCACACCCCCAGAGGCTCCCAGCACCTCGGAACAGCTCTGACAGACTGAAAGTGGACACGATTGGTACGGAAATCTGCATACGATGACCGGCACACCGGAATGTGCCTCTTGTTTCTCAGGCTGGAAGAGAAGTCTCGTGCAGATGAGGGGGTTCTGCAGGAAGGTCTAGAAGAGGGGACACTCATCCTCTGTGAACCTAGATCAGAGGTGACATGATGTGGCTAGCCCCAAATGACAGGAAATGGATCCCTACTTCCTACGGGCAAATCCACTTTGGACTCACCCTTGGAACCGAGCTCACTCTGCATGCTTCTAGTCCTCATGTCCTCACAGGGACTTTTAATGATGGCCAGGATCTTAGGCTCCATTGGTCCCTTTGTTTCACAGGCGAGAACACAGATACACATCATCTGGCCACTCTCTCACCAAGACCAGAGCCAGGCAGGAAGTACAAGGTGGTCCAGAGGCCAGCCTCGACACCCAGACGTCTATTCTAGTATCCAAAAGTTGTCGTGTTCTATGAAATTTCTCACCTCATAGGCATTTTCACCCTCTCTAGTCCTAGTTCAAATTAGCAAGGCCCTCATCTTTGAAAGCTTTTTTAAAATTTTTTTTTCATTTATTTTTATTCTGTGTATGGGTGTTTTGCCTGAATGTATGTATGTCTGTGTGCTTGTGCACTATGTGTGTGCAGTTCCCATGGAGGCCAGAAGAGGGCATCATCAGATCCTTTGGCACTGCAGTTATAGACAGCTGTGAGCTGCTATGTGGGTGCTGGAAACTGAACCTGGGTCCTCTGCAAGTCTGGTCACAAGTGTTCTTAACTACTGAGTCATCTCTCCAGCCCCCTTGTCAGTATTTTTTTGTCTCATGTCACCTCCTTGAGCCACGTACACATTTCCTTACTCTTTGCATATCTACCACCTGCCAGAAGGGACTTCTAGCCAGGATGGAATTTGAGAATGTAGGCTGCCCACTTCTTTATTGTATTTTATTTTATTTTTCTTATTTCCTGCCCCAAAGTAGCCAGATTCACACTGCTAATAAGAACTTAGAAGTCTCAACACAGCAGCTTTTCTTTATAGTATTTTAAAACACAGTCTTCTGGGCTGACTCAGTCACCTCGGTTTCTTGGGTCCAACCTGGAACTGTCACTTCTGTGCACAATTAAATGGATTTGGTTTTCTCAGTGAGGCTGGCCCTCTTTCCCTTCAACAGATCTTGCTGGACTGGGTCCTGTTTCCCAGAGGGGGTAGCCCAGCCTCCTGATGTGACTCCAGCACCTGATGAATGCAACTCCGCTTCAGTCCCTCACTCGAATTCTGTGTCATGGTGTTTCCTGTTTGCATCCTGTTGACCTCCTCACTTTTTTTTTCTCCCTGAGATAGGGTTTCTCTGTGTAGTCCTGACTATCCTGGAACTCACTCTGTAGACCAGGCTGGCCTTGAACTCACAGAGATCCTCCTGCCTCAACATCTTGAGTGCTGGGACTAAAGGCGTGCACCACCACTGCCCGGCACCCTCCTTGCTTTTATTTTCAAAGTTGTACACTTATCTTTCCCTCTAGATTCACTTCTCTTTTGACTCAAAGTCATCCCAAGATTTTTGTCTCTAATCTTCCCGCTGCTCCCATTCTGCGGCACATGGTATTTTTGCTTCACAGGACATTTGGGTAGCGGTCCGTCTGGCACTTGCTTGCTTTGGCACATTTTATGTGAGAAAAACATAATCTCAGCTGGACACGGTAGCATACACCTGTAAGCCCAACCCTAAGAATTCAGAAGCAGGAGGATCACAGTCCGAGGCCAGCCTGGGCCATGTGGTGAGACCCTCTGCAAATGTAAAGGGCTGACAATGTAGGTCAATGGTGGATTGCCTGCATGGCATGCTCAAGGCCCTGGGTTCAATCTCTAACTCCAAAGAGGAAAAATAAAATAAAACAAAACGACTATAAACATTCTGGGAAACATTCCTAAGCTTAGGACACATAGTAGGAAATCTAAGATCTACACCTCCCCATAGAACAGAAATGATGTCACTACAGGTGTGCCGATGGATGGCTGAAACGTGACCTCGGTTCAGTTGGGTTCTGAACAAGGAGCTAGATATCAGCTTCCTGGTCTAGTCACCTGCCACTCCATCTCAGTGGGTAATACAGTCCCAGATGCTACATCTCACTTTGCAGCAGGTCCTCCCAGCTAACAGGAAGTCTCTAGCCACATCTCACCCCAAGCACAACTGACCATTTGTTTGGAAACATGACTGTGATTCTACGTGTGTGTGCGCCTGACATTTGGAACCAACATATTTCCATAGCTTCCTGAGTGGTTCACACTCACATTCCCATAGCTTGGGCTTTCCAAGAAATTAAGAAATTAGGATTGTACCATTCCCCTGAAAGGCTTCCTGGAATCCCAGCTATTGGCTTCAATAAATAGCCTCCATGTTTAAAGACTACTATTATTAGCAAATACACATTGTGTCGAATGATTGGGAAATCAGAACGGTCCAGGACTTTCACATTCACGGGCAAGGTGAACTCCAGAGGATTTGTGCTATGTAACCCATAGGATTTGAAACTCTCTGAAGCGTGGCCCAATGCTGGAATAAAGGAGTAAAAAGGATGCTTGCCAACTAAAGCAGGAATTCCCCTTTCTATCTCCAACTGTCAGGCTTATTAACTGTAGGTGTAGGACTGACAGGCATATAGGTCAGTACCGAGAGTTCCAGCTGCCAATGGAGTTTTGCAGAAGCAGCCAGATCTCTGTCATGCTGGCCCTTCCACAACTCCGCTGAGGCCACCCTGTAGAATGGATGTCATCACCTGAACTGGAGTTTGCTTAGACTGCTTGAACAGTATGGAACTAGACAAGCTCCCGTTACCCACACAGCCCATCCGGGCACTCCCTCCTCCACACCGAACTGATGCTTTCCCTCATACTGTTTTCCAACTGCCTTTCTAGGAATTTAAGATGTCATTTTATTAATTATGTGTCTGTCTGTCTGTCTTTCTGTCTGTGTGTGGGGGTATGTGCACATGAGTGCAGTTGCATGAGGAGACCAGCAAAGGGCACCAGATCCTCTGGAGCTGGAGTTACGGGGGGAGGGGGGTTGTAGGGTTCCCAACATGGGTGCTGGGAACTAAATCCTGGTCCTCTGCAAGAACAGCCAGTGCTCTTAACCAATGAGCCATCTCTCTAGCTCTGTAATTATTTGTTTTTGTTTATTAAGACTCTTAGTTTTGAAATACTATTTAAAATGCTTAAATATCTAAAAATATTTTTGTTGTCATGATAGACTTTCATATATTTTAGCAGTGCCAATGAAAATATAATTATAGGCATAGTTTTAAAATATTTCAGGATACTTGTAATAGTCTAACTATCTAACACTTTATGCTTGGTGACATGTCTTTTTTAGGATAATGCAAGTGCATTAATTAATTTTGTCTGAATATAGTAATCATAAGTCCATTCCCTAGTCCCCTAGGAGAATTTCTTTATAAGGCATTTCCCATAAAGAAATAAGCCATCCCATACATCCCTTATTTCTAAAATGTAGTTGGAGAAATACTATTAATATCTTTAACAGATTTCACAGAATATAACAAAATAACAGTCCCAAAATTTCTATTTCGTGCATGTTTGGAGATATGTAAGATAGTGTTTGTGTGTGTGTGTGTGTGTGTGTGTGTGTGTGTGTGAGAGAGAGAGAGAGAGAGAGAGACAGAGACAGAGACAGAGACAGAGACAGAGACACAGAGAGACACACACATACATATAGAGAGAGACAGAGAGAGTGATTGAGCATAGCCATCAAGCCCCAGGAATCTTCCTGTTTCTGCTTTCCCAGCCCTGAGACTACATACAACACACGCCCCCATTCCTACTGGCTAATCCATGTGAGTTCTGGGGATTGAACCTATGACCTCATGCTTGTTGGGGGCAAGCCCTTTACCAACCGAGTCATCTTTCCCTGGTCTAAACTTCTTTGAACAAGACCCACAGTAGATAACAACTGCAATCATTAGAACTTCTACCCACACGGGCATTATATGTGTGTATAAAAAGATACTTTTAAAATTAATTTTGTTATGCTGGTGTACAAAGGGATGGGTTTCATTATGCCACTCTATACATGTGAAAACTTGTTTTTGCAAACTAATTGACACCGTAAACACTTCATATTTCTAGTTTAGTCTTCTCAATTGTTTTAGCTGACCTTGACTCACAAAACTAATTTTCTGATCCATTGGTGAGTTAACTCTGAAGAGTCTCAAGAATGAAACGTGGGGGTTGGAGAGATGACTCAGTGGTTAAGAGCGCTGGCTGCTCTTCCAGAGGACCTGAGTTCTCTTCAGCTCCTACACAGCCGCTCACAACCATCCGTAACCCCAGTTCCAGAGGGTCTGACGCCATCTTCTGGCCTCTATGGGCACTGCACACATGTGGTGCACAGACACATGGGCAGGCAAAACACCTACATACATAAAGTAAATAAATAAATAATAACATTTTTAAAATAATGCAAACGTGGACTCTGGAGCTCACAACTTTTTCTGATTCTGGAAGTGGCAGGTTACTCAGAGGCATTGACCAGGCTGGCAGACTATCGGCCCCTCTGGGGTCTCTGGTGGCCAAGAGAAGCACCAAAGTAGTGTAGGGTACACTTACCCTGTTTTCTAGGAACAATGGCCTCCTGACAAATGACTTTGCAAGTTACTCATTAAAATCTTGGCTTTGCAGAGTTTGTTCTTGGTCTGGTAACTACTGTCAAATTTCCTGTTTACACTGGACTTGGCGTGTGAGGTTACTGTCTCCACTGAAAAGCACTTCAGAAAAGAAAAACTGAATTTAAGCAAAAACCCAGATTCCCGGCACCAGTTAAAGGTATACTCTTGCCAAAGACACAGAACACAAAGTGACAGCCGGTGAAGCAGGAGAGCCTCCTGCATTTTATGGCCTTTTGCTGATGATAAATCATGAAGAAATTAATTTTCAAATAATCCTTTGGTACACATGGAACTTGATCATTTTTTTTTAAAGTGAAAGCAAATTGGCCCATGAAGGAGATGGGTTTGCTTGTGCATCTGGCACAGCGTAACACAAAGCCATACTAATCCAATATTTACATTCTGACTGGCAGAAAGGAAACTTTAAAAGTCCTCACCTGCAGTAATGAAACCACTGTTTCTATAAGGGCCAAAATCTTTGCACATGCTGTAAAAACACACGACTCATAACATATAATAGCTTCAAATCCAAGTTGAGGTATTCCAGGCAGCGTTTATTGGTACTGTGTCTCGCGATGATGCAGCCAGAACCAAGTGCCCACAGCATGCTCAGAACCTAGGCTGCCGTGAAGTCCACACAAGCCAGCATGCCCAAAGCATCAGATGACGCCTTCTGCATTTGGTTTTGAATTAAATGTTGGCCATCGTGTGTTCAGAAACCTTTCACTGTTTCTTAACATCTTCTGCAGCCTGCACGTTCAATTCTGGGACCCCCATATGGAGTTATGACCCACAGTGTGAGGAGCTCTGTGTTTGTGGAGGAGTGAGTGGGCCCTGTGATCAGCGCATATTCTAAGAGTGCGAGGCCTTGAGGTCCAAAGGAACTCATACTTGTCTTGAATTACCATACAGTGTGAAGGTTATCTTTGAAGGTAGTTGCCCCAGTACTGGAATATTCCCACAAAACCAGAGTCTGTTTGTGGGAATGCACCTAATAGAGATTATCTGGAAAAGAGGCCCTCAAAATGGCCCAGTGGTGAAGAACGCTCGCTGCTCTTCCCGAGGACCCCGAGCCTCGTTCCCAAGAACCCACATTGAGAGGTTTACCATCACCTGGAATTCCGCGTCCAGGATGTCTGATGGCCTCCATCGGCACAGCCCTCCCCACCCCCAAAGAAACCTTTAAAACAAACAAACAGGTTATTTGGAAGTGAAATCACCAAGCTGTGGGCATGCAAATTAGCTTTAGTAAACAGCAGGTATTTGTCAGCAGTCAGCTTTCATGTCCCTGTGGATATGATGCTGGTCGCAGCAAGGCAGCACTAACAGTACAAGTGACTTTGCATGCCTCAGGTTACTGTGTCCTGGGATACATCCTGCTGGCACAGCAATCCCACTGTCATCCTTATTGTCACTCACGGGAGAAGTATTTACTGGTCACGTGGGCTCACATACAACACACGTCGGTGGACTAAAATGTCATTATGGAAATACCACAGGAAAAATTTTCTGCGTCTTCTTTCCCCAAACATGATTAACTCGGATAAAAGTCTAATGTAATCCCAAATGAGAAATTCTCTGAATTATTCAGATTTTTTTTTCTAACTTAATAAATTTTCTTCACTGAGCAAGAAGATAACAAACCAAATAAGTATAGCTCATGTGGGGGGAGCAGAAAGTGAGTCTGACATTTTCCCTAGCTTCTGGATTCAAATATTATGTTTCTAATTATAGAGCCACAGTGGGGCTGTTTGAGGTTGAAATGTAAAATGAGTGAGAAGAAATTGTTTCCTGCGTGAAGTTGAGTTGGATCATTTTCTGAAGGGAAATATCATTGGTCTTTTGTTCCCTATCAAGATACAAAACATGATGCCTTTACCCTTAACGATTTGGGTTTCCAGGTAGTCACATTAGAAATGCAGAAACACAATACGTGGCCCGGTGCCGATAAGTCAGCATAGCCTCGCTGATTAGAGAATCTTCCTGGGGTAATTGCCAGACTCATTAAGATGTCACTTACACACATGAGCACCCCGAACATCTTTCTCTGACACTGTCCTCCCTGCAGGTCTCATTAAAACATTATAGTTAACTCACATGTGATGATATGGGATGACTATGGCAGACGCAGTGGCATTGTCTAAGTGGATACATTTTCCTGACTATCAAGAGTGGTACCCAGGGATGCACATGGCTCTCGCTCTGGCCTCGACTTTTCATGGCATCTAAATGGCTTGCCCACACAGAGCACTGTCCACACACTCTCTTTGCCCTTTACAAAAAGCCTATGAAGCAGGCAGAGTAACCTCTGTTTTGTAAATGACCAAACAAAACCACCCACACGTGCCAGGTTTGGGTCAGGAGCTGGGGGTGAGATTAGTGACCAAGCACAGGAATTGTCTGTTCAGGTTCTGCTATTGGGCAGTGAAGTTCCTCTGCCTGCATTGCTGGCCTCCTCACTCCACACTTAGCTTTTTTTTTTTTTTTGTTACTGGGACACCATCTGGGTGGAGGAAACCTCAGTGAAGGAAATGCCTCCATCCTATCAGCATGGAGGCAAGTCTGTGGGCGCATTTTCTTGATGAATGACAGGTGTGGGAAGACGCAGTCCACGGTGAGCAGTGCCACTCCTGGCCCAGTGAGCCTGGAATGTTGCTTTTGGTCATGGTGTTTCCTCACAACAACAGAAATGGAGCTGACACAGAACTCTGGAGAAGAGTGGGTGCCCAGGAACTAATCTCAATGTGTCTGCGATGCCCCGCACTGACCGATCTGCTGCATTTAACTCCGCCTCCAAACAAACGCTTGTGCTGGTGGCCAGGAAGCAGAGAGACAGCCTCCCCTCACCACTCTCAAAGTTGAGTCCAACTGGGAAGAGATCTTTTGTTTTTGTTTTTCGAGACAGCCCTGGCTGTCCTGGAACTCAATCTGTAGACCAGGCTGGCCTTGAACTCAGAGATTTCCCGGCCTCTGCTTCCTGAGTGAGCATTGGGGTTAAAGGTGAACGCCAGCACTGGCCAGCCTGGGAAGAGATCTTATACTGTAAATCCCAGGGCAGCTAAACTGATAGGTGAGGGAGGCGGAGAAGACACTTGGCATATAATCACACACGCTCCTGTGGGACAAAATAGATGGAGCTTAATAAGAACGCAGAACTGGGTACCGTAAACAAACCTAAAATGGGAAAGAATGGCTTGTAATTATCCTGAGAACACTTTGAGTTCTAAAAAAAAGCAACTACATCTCCCTAGTCCGGAACGATCCAGGTTTACCTAAATCACCTGGTTTAAATCTGCTGAGCAAGCGGTTTTATCAAACAACTGTCCTGTCTCCAGGTGACCGGCAGGGTGGGAAAAAAGACGGAGGAAGACTGGGCACTTCCGCTGGAGAACTGGAAAGTGGGGCAAACATTCAGTGCCGTCACAAGCACACCGCGTCACCCGGCTGAAACGCTTTAACAAAACAGCAAGTCCTCACACTACCAAAGCCAAGGCTGCACACCCGCACTGAAGTTTTAACCGAGCAAGCCACAGATGTTTAGTTCCTCACATGCAAAAATGCGTCTGCTCATAATACTGAAAAAGCAGGAGACAGAATAAACACTACAAGAGGTGCAATCAAATATGGACAGACTGTTCTTGTTCCATCAAAGAATTAATCAATTGCAAAGAGATAAAAATGACTCATTCCCTTGTTAGCGTGTCTCAGGGAAGATGACTTCTTCAGGGGTTCATACATGCACCAAGCCTCAAGTAGTTTAATTAATGGCCAGTACTTAATACCTGACATACGCCTGACTCTATATATATTCAAAACTCTCTCTGTGCATGAAAATCGCATGTTTATCTGAGTAATGATGTGAACACTTCAACACTCTTGATTACCTGCTCCACGGCCTCTGCTTCAGTTCCTGCCTTGGTTTCTCCAGGTGATGGACTATAATCTGTAAGCTAAAATAAACCTTTCCCACCTGTGAAGGTTTGAGTAGTATGGCCCGCGTAGACTCGAGTGTGTGTATGAGTGCTTGGCCCATAGGGAGTGGCGCTGTTAGTAGGTGTGGCCTTGTTAGAGTAGGTGTGGCCTTGTGGGAGAAAGTGTGTCACTGTGCAGGCGGGCTTTCAGGTCATATATTGCTCAAGCTACATCCAGTGTGACACACAGTCTCAGATGCCTGTGAATCAAGATGTAGAACTCTCGGCTCCTTCTCCAGTACCGTGTCTGCCTGCACAGTACCATGTTCCACCATGATGATAATGGGCTGAACCTCTGAAACTGTAAGCCACCCACAATTTAATGTTTTCCTTTATAAGAGTTGTCACAGTTATGGTGTCTCTTCACAGCAATAGAAACCCTAACTAAGACACCATCCCACCCCCAATTTTCTTTGGGCCATCGTCTTCTCACAGCAGAAGAATCAAATCAGGACAATGTATATTCAAGTAAAATAGAGCTCCCTTTGCACAGAGCCTCAAACAAGCTAATGCATTTGCAAAAGTCCGGAAACTTCACTCAAGTTCACATATAAGACTCACGAGAAGCTGGCCGGTGGTGGCGCACGCCTTTAACCCCAGCACTCGGGAGGCAGAGGCAGGCGGATCTTTGTGAGTTTGAGGCCAGCCTGGTCAACAAAGCAAGAACACCAACGGGAAACTAAATTACCAAGGATCCCCCTCTTTAGGATAGAGCCTTCTCTATAGCACTGACTTTAAGATGAATAAAATAATCTCCAAATTGAACACTGTTTGCTTTTATTCCCCTTTCCTGGAACACAGCACTGGCTCAGTTCTTCACTGGTGGTGTGTGGTCCACTAAAGAACAGCACTCAGGCTCCCACGACCTAACTGGATGAAAAATGGGCTTGCTCAAGACTCTATTTGATTTTGATATACACTATTTTAGACAAGCCACTTAAAAAGATCCATTATTCTATTTTTATGTAGATGTATGTGTATGTATGTCTGTGTGAGTGTGTATGTGTGTGTGTGTGTGTGTGTGTGTGTGTGCAGGTGGCCTTGGAGGCCAGGAGAGGGCATTAGATCCCCTTGGAGCTGGAGTTACAGGCAGTTGTGAGCTGCCATGTGGGTGCTGGGAACCCAACTCCTATCCTACAGAAGAGCAGGAAGTCTCTCAACTGGAAGTCTCTCCAGTCCTGAGACTCATTCTTTTTTAAAATGGAGGCTTTGTTGTATTTATTTGTCGTTCAATCACCCAATGACAATACTCATATGGAACCCACGGCCCGAATAAAAATGAAATGAATGTGGATCTCACCCAGGATCCAAGAGAATGCAGGAGTCTAAATTTTTGCACCTGTGAGGTGTGCTTTTGGATTTTGGAACACTGAGGTGTACCTGGACAAGCTATCCAGAGTTGTAGCTAACATAGTGGGTGTATGTATCCTCTTGAGCCACAGCAATAAAGAGCTGTTCACCAAGGTGGGTTTGGCCATTCATAAGCAGCTTAGTTTCTTTCCCGAACCTTAAGCCCAGGTCGGAGTGGACAGCCTAAATTTTCCTCAAATCCACGATTTCTTGGATTCACTCTGTGCTAGTAAGCTAAAGTATCTGGGTTTACGCCTTCCTTCTGTCCCTTCCCTGCTGTGGGACTGAGGGACAGGCAGCCACTGAAACTTCTTCCAGAATTGAGTAAAACTGAGACACTGAAGGGAGGGTGGGGTAGGGTTGTGCTCCTCCCGTTTTGGAGTCCTTTGAGACGCTAATCAAGACACTGGTCAGGGAGGTGTCCAGCTGGTACTGGCTGTCACTCTGGACTGCGGGGCTGAGGCGCTGTGCTGGTGTGAGAAGGGAGTGGGCCATAGGTAGGGCTCCTGTTCCGGCTGCCTCCTGATCTACGGTTTTCATCGCAGAGCCCCAGCTGGGAGCTCAGAAGGCCGTGCCAGCCCCGGCTGTCTTCTGCTAAGTAGGGATGAAACACACATTAATTTCTCCTCAACACAGCTAGTACTACTGTGTGGACTGAAGGATGAAGTTCTCATTTCTGTTAGCTAACAGTTCAAGGAAAAGCACACAGTATAACACGTTTGTGTGTCACTGGCATTTCTGATAAATACCCTGACAGTTTAACGAACACTCTGGAGAAACTAAAACACGAGGCAGCTGCTCATCCAATTTGCACTAGCCGGTAAGTGGTGGTGAGCATCAGCGCTGGAAGCTTTTATGGTTATTGATGGCTTATTTAAATAGACTCCTGCACTCCCCTGGGCCCATAACCACTTCTGCGGAGGAATCAGGCTCTTAGAAAGCCAAGATGGGGAAGTCATATTAGGAGACCAGTGCTCTGTGGTACCTAAACCATAATGGCCCTGATCAGCATCCATGATGTAAGAGGGCAATGACCCTTCCTTATGGCTTCCACCTAATTAGCCATAGAATACTTTGCCATACTAACATCATTCTTGAAGGAAAAAGATTTTTTACGTTAGTTATGCAGTCTCAGGGAAACATAACCGTTGTGATGACCACAGGAAATATGGTAAACTTTGCTCTTTCAGATGCATCCATGTCCTCGCTGGGAGAGAAAAAAAGCATAATAGGAAAAGTTTCAGAGCCAAGAGGTTGGCAGAGTAGAACTGGTGGCCTAGGCTTCACTTTGGGGGAAGAGGGGAAGGACAGAGAGAGGGTTGAAATGGCACTCATGCTGGTCAGGAGAAAGGGATGCTGGATGGAGAGTGAATTCCGTGGCTAGTGAGTTCAACGTGCTCAGCCATGGGGCAAGGGAAAGAGTAAAACTATTTGTGGCTAGAGAAGGACAGTTCTCATTCATTTAAAATGTGTACCGTTGTGGATTATATTGACGATGTATACACATGCACATATTACATTTATATCTTGCAGGAGTTTGGGGGCAAGGTGGAGACAGACTCAGATAAAACAAAGTTAAGCTGGGCGGTGGTGTACACCTTTAATCCCAGCACTCAGGAGGCAGAGACGGGTGGATCTCTGTAAGTTCGAGGCCAGCCTTTTCTACAAAGCAAATTCTAGGACAGTCAGGGCTGTTAGACCAAGAAACCCTATCTTGAAAACCAAACAAACCCAAGACCAAAAACAACAACAACAAAGTCCTGCCCACCTAAAAACAAAAGAATACCAATTAGTTAGAACATGGTTGAAGAGTTGTGATCTGCTTTTGGAGAAACTGGGTATCGAAAGCGATGTATATATTTGTTCACGGGCTGCTATCTAGCTAGAAGATCCAAGCTGGAATAAGTCTCATTAGTATCACACTGAGCTGGCACAGAGGACAGGCTGCTTCTGAACGTCTCTTTGGCAACCCAAGTTTGGCTACCTAGTTGCTTATTAGACTCTGAATCCGGAGAAAGTCAATAGAGGAGACGTTGGAACTAGTCCATTTGTGAGCCGTTCCCAAGACTGATGAGGGATTTAAATGGTCATACAGTTTGGGTACCATCCATGGGCTTCGATTTCCTTTGGTAACTTTGTTCCCAGGAGAAGCACTCTTCAAGAGCCAGCTGTAGAAATGTTAATTATAAGATGGGGGGCAGGGTGCTGGCCTTCTTAATGGCACATGGCAGATGGGCTTGGTTTTAAGAGGCAGTGGGTGGGGCTGTGTATCTCAGGACATCCATCCATCATTAGACACTGAGCAGGAAAAGCCCATTTGTACTTCCCTGTCAGAGCCACTGGGAACTCTGGGACTCCATGTAGTCCATACAAACACTGGGAGACATGATCTGGGGAGAGGTCTCCCTTAGGCAGAAGCCAAACTTGTGCTACTAGAAAACTCCATGAGGAACACAAAACATTTGGTGTTAAGATGGAAACAGGCCTACCTTGTTACTGAGAAGTGACTATTTTTATAATTACTTATTTTTTATACTTTTCATTATTATTATTATTTTTTACGTGTGTGTATGTGGGTATGCCTGAGTGTATGTATGTACAATGCGTGTACAGGAGCCCAGAGAGCTCAGAAGAGGTGACAGTGCCTCTTTGTTCCAGGACTGTGAACCACCATGTGGGTACTGGGAAACGAACCCAGATTGTCTGGAAGACCACTAAGTACATTTAACCACTGGGCCATCTCTGCAGCCCCAGAGTGGCCGTTATATTGTCTCAAACACGAGGACAGCCTGCTGACAGTCTGCCTAAAATAATCTATGTAATAATTTGCTATCGTGGAAAGATATCTGGGATAAATTTTGCTGGGGAAAAAGCAGCTTATAAAATAACATTGAATGGACCTATTTTTGTAAATATTGTATCAAAATTTGGAAAAATAGTATGGGAATAAAGTCTCAAAAATCAATTATGTGTAGAAAATAGGTTTATGGATGTTTTGTTTTTTCAAGACTGGGTTTCTCTGTGTAGCTTTTGGATTCCATCCTGGAACTCACTTTGTAGGCCAGGCTGGCCTCGAACTCACAGAGATATGGAGAGTTTTTACTTTCTTCTATTTGGTTACCTGGATCTTCAAATGTTCCTTCATTGAGCATACATTCCTTACATAAGCAAACATTCTGGAAATGTTTTAGCACTGACAGCTGAAGAGATAGCCCTGTGTATAAAGCACTTGCTAGGCAAGAATAAAGGCCAGAGTCTGGATCCCTTGAACCCATGTTAAGACTGGGTGGGGGTGGTAGCTAGTCTGTAGTTCTAGCCCGTGGAGTGCAGAGATGGGATCCCAGAGCAAGCCAGGAAGCTAGATTAACCACATCAGCAAGCTCTGGGCTCAGCCGAGAGATCCTTTCTCAATCAATAAATAAGGTCGAGAGTGACTGAGGAATGCTCCTGACTCCACCCTTGGGTCTCTACATGCGCTTGGCACACACACTCACCCCCATGCACCCATACAGGCATGAACACATATACGTGTATGCACATCACACATATACCTAAAAATGCATTAAATTTCATTTAAAAAAAATTGAAATCATATTGATTAGCAGTCACTTACTGATTGGGGACTTCTGAGAATTAAAGAGCAATGTAAAAATTTCTCAAAAGTCCCAAGTGCCTTAAGATTTCTTTAAGGAAATGCCAGGGGGCACAGTGGTGACTTCACCAGCTCCAGGATATCTGCAAGAACGTTTAAGATCTGCTGGGTGCTTGGAGCTGTGGAGTTTGTTAGTAAAAACACTGTTTAGTTATCTCTTCAGTAGACACTGGAGGCTGCATTTGGTCCTCTTGCTACTGAAGAGGAAAACAAATTTAGAATTCAAAGGCTGGCAAACAAAGATGACAGCTCCTAGTCTTGGCACGTGAGTCCTGAATGGAAGTGTTTCTCTTGTTCTACTTTCGGGGGATTTAATTCCACCGCTGTATGAGTGGGCGCAGCCTCCTGCAGGGAATGAAGAGCGTTCTGCTCCCCTTCCCTTAAAAGCGCCTTGTTTTCCCCTGCCTCCCACGCTCATCCAATTGTTCACGTGAGAAGAGATGGGTTTCTGGGGAAGAGAGTTCTAAGTTGGACTTGAAGAGGTAGGCAAGGGAGTTGGGCGTGTGTGTGACGCTGAAGGGTGAGCGGTGGCTTGCCTTGACAGTGGACAGGGCTGGGCTGAAGCTGTGAGAGGAAACATCTTCAACACTCACTAGAGCATTACGCAAGAGCGATTCCCAAATCAGTAGGAGCAGTGGACACGCCAGTGCATTGGTTACCTGATGTAAATGACCACACAGACCTGCCAGGAAGAAACCAGGAACCCACAGAGCAGACAAGGAGGCCCACGCGCAGTCACTGAAGTGACAGTTCTTAGGTTATGCTGGGCTCTTTCTCCGACTCCCTCACTGGCTGTCAGGGTGACTTTGGGAAAATACCTGACCTGTTTGTTCTTCAGTTCCCTGATCTGTAAGACAGAGACAGTAACTGGCCACATCACACAGGGGGATTCAACGATCTGAACAGGAAATGCAAAGCCCTTGGGGCGATGCCAACCACACAGCCTTCCACAGACATTGATTGTCTCTCACGCTGTGCACAAGGGGACAGCTAATCCAGATCCGTGTGAGTCACAGACCTTTTTATTCCCCGAACACTCAATATCATCACCCTCTGTATCCACAGGGAACTGGACCCTCAGGGATACCAAAATTCATGGACGCTTAAGCCTCTTCAATCCAGTGGTGTAGATTTGCATAGACTTACATGCATTTTGCCGTACACACATCTAGAGAAGATGTACAGTACCCGAGGTAAACACTAATAAATATCAATAGCTGTATCACTGCTTGGGGCCCAGTTTCTTAAACTGTGAGTCACAAAAAAGTCATCCACAGTAAAAAGGTTACAATGTACAGCGAGCAAAAGTGAATCCAAAAGCAAACCTGTGCAAGTCTGAGGTGTTTCCAGCAGCATTCGCCCGCATTGTATCACGCGACTTCACTGTGATGTTGTCAGTGAACGTACAACATGCTCAGCATGGCACATGCCATCACCACCCGCCAAGGTGCAAAGCCTGAAACATCTCCACTCCAGTTCGAGACTGCAGCACATCATCAGTTGTGGTGTTCCCACTGAACTTGTGAGGCCTTTTGTTCTTATAGAAATAAAATGGTTTAACTATGGGAAACAAAGACTTTTTAATAGTTTCCTACCATCATCCCCCACCAAGCTCCTATCCCATTAGTGTACCTTTGGACTATGCTCTTAGATGACTGATTTTTAAAATCGCTGCTTGTGTTGCTGTCTTGAGCATCATAAAAAAAAAAGAAAGAAAGAAAGAAAGGAAAGAAAAGAAAAAGGAAATCATTAAAGAATTTTGGCCTAAGATTAAAACACAATTTCCAACCATTTCTAAAATGGTCCTAACACACTTCTACCATTTTATACTACGTATTTATGAGAAGCAGTACTGTCAGTATTGATGATCAGTCAAAATATCGACAAACTCTGAAAAACACTGAGGATGCACAGTGCTCCGTAGTACCTAATATTCAGCCACAATTTAATTCTTTATGTCAAAACAAACTAGCAGATCCACTTATTAGTGTGTAAGTTTGCTGTCCTCTTCAATAAATAGTAAAATTATGTGTGCATTAAAAATGATTTTAAAATAAACTTATTTATTATTAGTAAATGCTTCATTTTTGTACCTATTTCATATACCTACTGCGGTGGTTTGAATAAGAATGGTCCCCCTAGGGTCAGATCTTTGAATGCTTAGTCACCAAGGAGTGGCACTGTTTGAGAAGGATTAGAAGGATTAGGAGGTGTGGCCTTGTTCAAGTAGGTGTGGCCTTGTGGGAGGAAGTGTGCTATTGGGGGTGGACTCTGAGGTTTCAAAAGCTCTGCTAAACTTATTCTCTCTCTTTCTCTCTCTCTCTCTCTCTCTCTCTCTCTCTCTCTCTCTCTCTCTCCCTCTCTCTCTCCCTCTCTCTCTCCCTCTCAGCCTGTGCATCAGGATGTGGCACTCAGCTCCAGTGCCACGCCTGCCACCATGCTCCCCACCATGATGGTAAGAGACTAAACCTCTGACACCGTGAGTAAGACCCCAATTAAATGTTTCTTTTGTAAGAGTTGCCTCGGTCATGGTGTTTCTTCACAGCAGTAGGAGAGTAATGAAGACACCTCTATACCCAGGATCAAGTAAAAGTTTCTTGGCTGACAAGACACTGCAAGTGGAAAATACTTAAGAAACTTACATGCACACGGACTTACATGCACATGGGGGTGGAATCATCCACCGGAGTACAGACAACCTACCAGTGACTACAACCCCCTCCCAAAATGACTCTCTGTCCCTCAGAACCAGTCAACTGCAAATATCTCCATGCTGGAGTTTTGAGCATCTTGATGTTCTACAGGTCTTGTATAGGCAAGCACAACAACTGTGAGTTCATGCTTCGTTAGTTTGTGATAGACTTACATGTCATGCATCCTTTTCATTCTGATGGTTTACCCATGGGGATCTTTATTATACAAATACACACTTCCTAGCTTTCCCAGGATAAACACTGCACACCTGACGACCATGGTCGTTAAGGACCAAGAGTAGCAGGGCTGGACCATCTGGCATGATGACTCAGATATAATTAATGTTTACTGAATGAGTACATCCATCAGACCCCAAGGTAGGTGTTTCTGCTTCTTCTAGAGAGCATTCTATGTATCTATGGGACTAATTCATTAGTTAACCATTAAAATTAAAACCCCCATGTGTTAACTATGAGTTTTAGTTTCTGTATCCTGATATTCTGACATCTCAGGGCCTTGATAACTAATCAGATCCCACCCCACCTCCTTTAGTAGCACTTATATTGTAGGCCACTATAACCCGGGTACTGAGGCCCCAGGCACAGTCCCTCTCCAGACTGCCTGCTGAAATGATTCAGGGCTCCCACCCTGCCTCTCCTGTTCCTGCCCACACTACCCTTCCTCCCTCTGCCGCCTGGCCTGGTGTTTCTGTGTGTGGAAGCCCTGGTAACTGTGTCAAGCTCAGCTTCTAAGAGAATGGGAGTAATAAAAAATCTCGCTCAATGACAACCATTTCTGTGTTTCTTATTACACCAGGTTAAAACAGATCTGAGACATCAGAACATCCCCACAATGTAGAGTTAGTTTTCTGTCATCGCACCCTCGACATTCAGTGAGCAAGTTTTACATTTTCTTTGTAATTGCCGTTAGTTTGCCTCGGGTTAACAATAGTTAACAAAGGCAGTTATGCTTCAGTTTTATTGGCAGACAACTAAAAAGATTCAATTAAAATTATTTCCTGTTAGATAAACGGCTTAGCCCTGGTCTCTCTTCACCGCACTACAATTTAACTGTGCCGCCCGTAACTGAGGCTACTCTGTGGTGACCTTCTGCCCACTCCAATTATCCTCCCCTCAGCGGGCACCTGCATGTATCCTAGAAACCCAGGAGTGCAGTGTGTGTCCAGGCCCCGCTGTCACTGGGAAGGAAGCAGGTGTATCCTTGCAGGCCCGGCTGTGATGGACATGGACTGGGGTTCTCTGCGCCATGAGCATTCACTGCAGGTCCTGGGGCTGCTTCTGAGCAGGCATGCTGACGTCATTGCCCATCTTCCCATAACTGGTCTAGAAGTGCTTTCTGCTTGAGCAGGCAGCAGGGAGGAGGCTGAGCCACAAACAGATGACCGTCTACACTGCGCCCCAAGACTGTCCTGCCTTCCTCTCCATCCCTCCCTCCATGTCCTTCCTACCTTCCTTCTCTCTTTTCATTCCTCCCTTTTCTCTGAAACACGTCAAACTACATACATAGCCCTTTCTGGCATGAAAACACAAGGTGGGCACATGTTCTCAGCGCTGCACGTCCAGGGAAGGCCGCAGCACCGACTCCTGCTTCAGCGGCCCAACTGGAGAAAAGAGACAGGATTTCTCTGTTTGTTATACAATACGTTGGCTGCACAAAGTGAAAACACACCAAACTGGACTACGCATAGAGTTCAAGTGAGCAGCAAGTCCAGATCATACAAATGGGCCCAGATAGAGAACACAAATCCCTGCCATGGAAAATAATAAAAGTACTGAAATTAATCTACCATGAACTAGTTTTGTAACGCCATCAAATACTCTGAACAGGGACTCCGCAGATCCGATGCAGTCTTTGCTGCCGGCCTGGGTTTGGCATTTTTATAGACGGCAGAATTTGAAGACAACTGGAAGTGTTTCCACGCCTCCCATGAGGTGTTCAAGCTCACTCATTCTCTCCACGATCACTGTGCATCACTGTCCCGAGTGGTTGCCATCTGGGACAGGACAGGACACAGAAAGGCTTTGCCTTCCCAGAGCCTACCGCCCAACGATCAGATCAGCGTAAGTCACTGAGGTTTCATCCACACTTAAGCGTATGTTTTAAGACTGATGATCTCGTAAGGGCAATGATAATTTGACAAGAGTGGCAGCACACACATGTCCGTTAGCTCAGTCACAGCTGCCCATTTTGTCCTCACTGTTACCGAGACGTATGTCATGGGATTCCATCCTCTGGGCACACCATGGCAGTGCTACCTTGAAACGAGAGCAATTGTGATTACTCACAGTAGACCGGCACAAGATGGAGCCCACTAACATTCCCTTGTGGAGGGTGCAGGCTGCATTAGTCTGCAAGAGGTCCACCCGTCCCCAGGATCCATCAGCAGGTAGTTGCTGGGGCGGAGGGGGGGGGAAGGGAGGGGGAGAGTGGGTGGGCGATGTTCTTCTCCAGTGAAGTAGGCACCTGTGAGTTGTTACACTCTTGCAAGTACCCCAATTAAACTCAGGTTCACTAGGCTAGACTTGGGTGGGATCATTTCTGTGGTTTGTCACTGATGCCCTATCTGGGGTGAGCAGATATTCATTCACATTTCCCCAGGGAAAGTTAATGCAACAACGTATCATTTAAGTTGTTATAACAAGGATCATATATGACTTGGCACTGCAAGATGCAACTATGTATGCCCCAAGGCGTGGAAGAGACATAAACAGCAGATTACTAAAGGAAAGGTTTCTCTTTGATTGGCATTTTCAGAGTGTTTTGCAAAGCAAGATATAAATGCTCCACCAGACTGAAGAAAGACAGTGATGGAGCTGTTACAGTCTGTTACTAGGTTCATGCATATACATCGTCTGTCCATCACTGGCCAAGCAGAGATGAGAAGAGGGAACCGCGCCTCGATTCGGGAATAGCCTCCAACAGATGGGCCTGTGGGCATGTCTGTGGGGGCATTTTCTTGATCGCTAATTGGTAGAGGAGAGCCCATCCACTGTGGGAAGTACCAGCCCCCGGCTTGTGGTACTGAGTTTTGTAAGAAAGCTGGTTGAACAGGAGCCAGAGGCAGCAAGCCAGTCAGCAGTGTTTTTATGCAGTCCCTGCTTCAACTCCTGCCTCCAGACTCACATCTAGGCTCCCCCCAGTGACGAACCATAACGAACCTTTGTCCTAGTTGGCTTTCTGTTGCTGAGATAAACATCAGGACCAAAAGCAACTTGGGGAGAATAGGGCTTGGTTCCATCATCAAGGGAAATCAGGAGCTCAGGGCTGGAACCTGGAGGCAAGAACTAACGCAGAGAGCCACAGAAGAATGCTGCTCAGTGGCTTGCTCTCTGTGGCTGCTTTCCGACACCACCCAGGACCTGCCTGGGTACGGCACCACACACAATGAGCTGGGCCCTCCCTCATCAATCAAGAAAATGCCCCACGGATGTGTCCATGGGCCAGTCTGATGGAGGCGATTCCTGAGTTGACATTCCCTCTTTCCAGATGACTCTAGCTTGTGTCTAGTTGACAAAATCCAACCAGCACCAGCACACACAACCTGTAAACCAACTGAACCCTTTCCTCCCCAAGGTGCTATGGGTCAGAGTGAGTGTCCTGTCACAGCAATGGGAAAAGCGACTGGGACATCATGGCATGAGACTCCAAACCACAGGTAACTGCTGTGCTCTAGACAGACAGTGTCAGGAGCGGCATGCCATAAAACTGTCCAGATTTTCACTTTCTCATATGGCATAAAAATAACACCGAGTCTCCCAGCTGATGATATTTTAGAGGTGGTGAAATATGATTAAAAAAAAATAAAACAAGATGGATTGTTGTTTACTGAGAAGTTTAAGGGATCGAGTGAAAGGCTGTTGGTTTGAGATGCTTGTAAGTTCGTGACATCTTTGCACAGGATTCTTTTAGGAAACTAAAAAATGTCGCTAATTCCACATAGTCTCACAGGTCACTGGTCATTCAGACGCTTAGTCCAAACATGTTTTTGGCGCGTCTTCCATTCTGTGTGACAACTGAACTGCATGTTCTACTTTCCCTGGTGTTCAATGCTCCAGGTTAGAAGCAAGAAATGGGAATATGGAGACACTCAAACCTTACTGCTGCTGGAGAGGGTGGGGTGAAGTCACTGCACAGTATACACACAGACTCCGAGAGTCTAAATATTTAGGGTGAAAGCAGTCAACCAGGAGGGATGTTTCCAGGTAGCAGGCTCAAAACCGAATGTGTTTCCTTTTAAACTGAGTGCTGTGAAACCATTCTGAACCAAAGAGAGTTGAAAACCATGCCAAGAATGTGCGAGCATGCATGCGCGCGCGTGCGCGCGCACACACACACGCGCACACACACGCACACACAGAGAGACACACACACAGACACACACGCAGACACACACGCACACACACACACACACACATGCGCGCGCGCACACACACACGCAGACACACACACGCACACGCACACACAGAGACACACATGCAGACACACACACACACACACACACACACACACGCACACACGCGCGCGCACGCACACACACGCACACGCACACGCACGCATGCACGCACACACCCTTGGGAAAAGAAATTCCATAAACATGGCTGTAAATAATCAGAGACTTCATTTTCTCGGGCGTACCGGGCCACAGCTGTGACATCGGTGTTAATGCTGTTCCGTCAAATGACAAGTGCCTGGGTGTAAAAGCACGTATCAAATGAGGAAGAGGTGTGTTACCACATTCATGGCCGAGACAACAGGTAAAGCGGTGTCTTCAGGGCAGGCATATTTCAGCAGTGTTGACAACAGACCACCACGTCGATGAGGCATGCCCCACTGTGGGGAGAAGGCCTGCTTCCCATCCCTAGAGCACCACATTCATTCCCTTTTGGTCAGTACTAGGGAATTCGGGGAGTCCCTGTATTAATATTTCTCCCCCTGCCCCCCAATTCATTTCAGCCTTTCCTTTTAAGTACGCCAGCCTCTGTTAGGAATTCTCTGACAGGTGGGACAGTGGGACACATGAGTCATTGTGAACACCGCAGGGGCCGTGTTGCTGCCAATCAGCAAGGTGTGCTCCCATGTGAGAACCAAAATAGCCTCAGATGACAGAGGGAGTGGAGATTGCGAGCGGGGAGGGATGCTTGAAAAGGCAAAGGCTTCACATCTCTAGACACCCCAAATCAGAACTACAGGATGGAGCTGTGTGACGAGGGGAGACCTAGGTTGCCCTTCCATACTCAGGGCACCCAGTAGCTCAGAGAGAAAAAACATTCTATGAAGAAGTCTGATGTGTCAGGCCAGGAGATGACACACGTTTCAGTCCCCCCCCCCCCCCCCCCCCGTATTATATAACGAGGCAACTGACTCTCACAAACCGGGAGACATCACAGCGCAGTGGCAGGGAGTCAAGCAGACCCAGGTTCAAGCCCTGCCCGGATCACTCACTTGCCATGTGCTTTTTAGAAATTATCCAAGTCAGCTGGATATGGTGACAGATGCCTATAATTCTACCCCTTAGGAGAAGGCGGGGGACCAGAGGGAGTTCAAGGGCAGCCTGAGCTATGTAGGAAGATAACACAGGAAAGGTAATGATGCTGCATTAGAGTGATAAAGAACAAAAAATACACCTAGTGAGTGCCTGACACCCTACTAAGGAAACTTCCTTAAAGGAGCTTTTGCAAGACACAAGGTGTTGGGGTGTAGGGTAAACTATAAGGGCCCGAACACGACGTCCCTGGCTAAGGAAAGTCTTACAGTCTGAAAGTGTTGTGATGAGAAGAATGTAAACGTGAAAATCTGTGTGTGGCCAGGAAAGTGTTATAATCAGAGAATTAGACATATTTGTTAAAATCTACTAATTGCAAAACCAAGCAGTACCTAAATGTTCCTAGTGCTGCCTAGCCATCTTATCATAGGCCTGTTCCTGCAGTCCTGGCTACGTCATTTTTAAAGTTTTTTTTTTAATATCTAGTTGTTTTTATTTTATGTGAATGGATGTTTTGCCTACATGTATAGGCACCATGTCATGCAGTACTCATGCAGGTCAGAGGAGGGCGTCGGATCCCCTAGAACTGCAGTTACAGATGGTTGGAAGCCGCCGTGTGGGTGCTGGGAGTCAAACCCAGGTTCTCTGCAAGAGCAGTCAGTGCTCCTAACCACTGGGCCAACTCTCCATCTCTCTTCATCAGCACAGGTTAAGTCGAGTCTAACTGCCATCATTATTCTACGTCACAGAAAGTCTTGTAAACCATGTTTACCCTATCCATCTTACTTTGATAGTTGGAACTTTTGGCTATGTTCAAATGGACATACGTATTCTGTATTCTTTGTTTTCCTTTCTCACCCTGAGAAGTGAATCAAAACTTTAACACTTTTTTTTTTTCCGTTTCACAGCACCTGTCCCAATATTAAAGACAAGCCAATGCGAACCAATGAGCAATAAAATGTTAAACGCCTATCACACTTAGCTGGCCGGTTTTGCTCAGTGACTCTGGGATCTTCGATTAGAAAGTAAAATAGGTTTAAAAAGTGAAGCCGTTAAAGCATAGATCTTGATGAAGACTATTTTATAGGCCACTGGTTAAACCCGGTTTATCCTGGGGCACTGTGGCCAAGCAAAAGCCACCAACTAGGGTGAACTGTAGATGCGACTGCAGAAAGCCTCCTCCCCCGGGGAGAGTCCCACAGCAATTTCCTTTTGCAACCTTCCAAGTGAGCAGGGCTGCTCGTGTGGGAAAGCGCACGGGTCCGCTGCGCTCCAGCTCAGCGCATGGAGAGTAAGTAGGTGTACAGGGCAGTGTGCCACGGGCCCCTCCAGAGCCTCGGGGACCAGGGGATCCATCAAACTGTCCGCACCTAACTTTGTCCGGGAGCAAACCCTCCTTGAAAACACAACGAGGCAGGAGCAGCACGTAGCGTGGGGAATGCCGTCAGCTGCTGGCGAGACGGCCCTCCTCCCCCACCTCTTCCTCGGAGGGAAGCGACCCGACGGTGCGGCCCCGCCCAGCCCCACCCACCGGCTCCACAAAGCCACTGCCCAGGCGCGCGGGTCTCCCGGGGCGAGGGGGTGGTGGTGTGTGTGTAGGGGGGTGGAAGATTGAGCAGAGCTGGTACCTTAGGAAGAGGCCGCGATGCCAGAGCCCGGGGACACCCGCAGCATCGCACTGCCGCCGCCAGCTGCTCCACCCGGGGCCGCCGAATTTCGCCCTCCCCGCTGCCCGGCCGCGCCGCGCTCCGCCGCTGCGCCCGCTCGGCTGCCCGGCGACCGCCACTGTCAAGTGCAGCCCCGCCCCCGGCGCCGGCCCAGGCGCCGGCTCATTGGCTGCGGGAGTGGCTGGCCCCGCCCCTCGGGGGCGGGCCCTCTCCAGGGGCGCGCTGGAGGGTGGGGACCCAAGCTGGGCGAGGCTTCCTGCGGGCACCAGGAGCTTCTGCTTTGCCAACCCAGAAATAGACAGCTCCAAAGAAAGGCGAGAGAGGAAGCGTCTTCTCCAGGGCGAGGGCCGTGGCTCCGCGGGACGGGCTCCCTGGGGTGGAATACTGAAATCGTAGTTAGCGTCTGGCTGGCTGGGGGCTGGGCGGTTTTGTTGGCTTGCCTTTTAAACAAACTTGAAATTGCTCTCACACACCTCATCTCCTTCATCCTATGAAGAAGCTAAAGCAACTTTAAACAACCTGCCCCGGCCAAGGTCACTGAGCTGGTGGTTCTGTTTTAGACGTAGTCGCACGGAGATTGTTCTCACGTACGATGTCCTGTCTAGCGAGCGGTTAATTGAAACTCTATAGCGATCCAAGTAAATCAGAGGCTGGGCCGGGGGTGGGGTGGGGTGGGAGGTGGGGTGGGCACGGAATTGGGAATGCTTGCTTGTGAATAGGCTTTATTTGGGAGAGGTATCAGCATGCTGCCTTTTTTTTTTTCCAGTGGCCCTGGACACCTGATTCTTGACTGTGTTATAAGGCCCCTGGATTGTACATTTTAAGTAGTGAATTTTAGGTGATAGGTGAGTTATCTCTCAATAAAACCGTCATAAAATGTATTGAGTTGATAGCGTTCAGTAAAACCCACATGGATCCGTAGAGTGTGTCACAACTTTATCCACTGTGGGCAGAAATTATGATTTATGTGCTGGCATCCACCCACGCGCCAGTGACTTACCTCCAACAGGGCAAGGATTCAAGTGTGTCTCAGTCTTCAGAGAGTGCCCAGCCTGGGGGTGGGGTGCTCCTAATGAAAGGAGGTGACAATTACTGTCAGGAAAGAAGCCAAGTACTTGACCCAGAGAACCGAGACCAAAGAAAGGCTCCGGGTCCAGTGGTGGCGGGCCTGGGATATGTGCAGTGTTGAACAGGGGCGGTAGCTAAGCATGAGGGGCGTGGCGGGTAGCACAGCTCAACAGGCCCGGGACAGAACAGAGATGGCCCGGGAGCTCAGTTCGAGACAGGTAGCTTATTAAGGAGTAAATCTGGTGCTCCTTCTGGGTTTCCCTAACCCCTGCATAGCGTGTGATGTCGGTAGTAGGCCTGATTTAAACCCATTTCATTCCCTGTATCGGATCAAGGGAAGCGTCCACTGTAAGGTTTCAAACCACACAGAGTACAAGCAGTTTTCTGAACTCTCTCCCAGGAACTGGAGTGGTGTGGGTGGAGCTCAAGGCTTTGACTTCTGAGTGCCGGAGCCGAGGGCTGTGCCTCCTGACCATGCATCCCCGGCTGCGCTCCATTTTGTCAGCCTGTGGAGTTGTAAAGCTTCCTCAAATATGCAAGGCACCCAGAAGCATTCAGATTGGCTGGTGGCCTGTTTATTTCTTGATTGGGAAGTAGAAAACATGTCAGAAAAAACAAACAAAACAACAACAGTGAAAACCTAGCTACTCATCTAACTCCCTAGCAAAGCCCTAGGTCCTGGTCTGTGTATGTGTCACTGCTGGGCTGGAGTGATGCCTTAGCGGTTAAGAGCACTGGCTGCTCTTGCAGAGGACCTGGGTTCAGTTCCCAGCACCTACAGTGTGTGTGTGTGTGTGTGGGGGGGCTCACAACTGTCTGTGACTCCAGTTCCTGGGGCTCTAATGCCCTCTGCAGACATTGCATGTGTGTGTTTCACAGAGACACTCATACCTGAGGTAGGGCACCTGTTTCTACTGCCAGGTGCTCACATCTGCTTCTTGGCTTTCATCCCACATGAGGTTCAAACCCTCCTTTAAAAGCAGGACTTGTACTGTGTTCTGACAGTCTCATTTTTCTCTCTTCACTTGTTCTTCCTGTTCCCCATCCTCTCCGGGATTAGGGGGACATCCAATACAGTTTTATCATAAAACAGGAAGTTCATTTCTCCACACTAACGGACTACAGTGCTGACATGCATTAAGAAATTTAGAAACTAATTGGCCCATATTGCCTGCCTGCTCCCGAGCTTTGGGACAACTGCAAAACCACTAGAGCATTACGTCAACACTTTCCGCACTGTTAACGAGCTATGGACTGCATACTAAATCTAAATGCTTGAAATCTAACTTAGTCTTGGTCTAAGAAACCACAGTGCTAACATGTTAGCAGTAAGTAGTCTAAATATTTGGGAGAGAAAAAAAAATGGTTAGTAAATGTGGGATCTCTAATCTCTAAGATTAAACTCCCACTTGGTCATTTTTTTCCTGTTTACTTTCTCTTTCAGGGATCATTAGATATTAGGCAAACACACTACAGTGAGCCACATTCCCAGTCTCCCCTGTCCCTTTTCAATACCTCTTCTTAAGCCTATGCTTTTTAAAAAAATTTTTCTTTCACAAGAATATAGCAAACAGCATTACAATCGTCTGTCTCTAAGTTTCTGTGCAGAAGTCTGAGGGACTCCAAGAGAATGGAGGCAAATTAATCTCCCTGGAGTCCAAAGCCCAGAAAAAAAAAAAAAACAAGGAAAAGGCTGCAGTTATTTCTCTTGCAGGAGCAGATGCTGTCTCACCCCAGGGAGCTATGGGTTGGAAGAAATGAGATAATAAGACTATACAGAGATAACAAAACTACACAAGCTACCCTGTGAATGTTATCAAATGGGATCAGTGATAGGCATATAGATCTGTAAATAAACAAATTCATCTCACTCCTAGAACCAAGCGCCAACGTACCAAATACACTTTTCTCACTCTGTTCAGAGGACATTAATTTGAACAAAAAGACTGACCTAATTGAGCCCCACATGGTAGCCTGTGGGAACCAGAAAGGCTGCTGCTGGGTCGGGTCAGCTGGCTGTCAGCTGTCCGCTGGGCCCACAGCTGTGGCTGTCCGGCCTTCTGCAGCAGGCTTCCTCCTCTCCAATGTTACCAGCCAGAGTTATGGGCACAAGCATCTGCTGTCCCTTACTGTGCTTATGGGATTTGTGTCTGTAGATGAAAAGTCAATCAAAGACAGGACCTATGAGGCAACCAAACCCTGACATGCTACTTTCAGCCCACTTGCTGGGGTTCCTCACTGTTCTAGGAAAACCAATTCACCTTGCAGACAGGAATCACCCCAGCACATAGGTGTAATCTGATGGAAAAAAAAATACACTCGGATGTGTAAATGTGAAGCGATGAAGTTTTAGAATTAAAAATAAGCAACAGCACACACTCTCTTTAAACAATTAATGGTTGAAATTATGAAATTATATTATTAATGAACTCTCTCCTGGCTGAAATAAGACTGCACAGCTCTGTCTGGGGTGACTTGGAGAGCACTCTGGTGTAGAGGGATGCAGAGCTGATGGGAAACATGCACGAGGCCAAATGTCTGTGAAGCAGAGGAGACACCATTCCACGTTGAGTAAATGGCACCAGAAAAGTCACAGCATGTAAAGGTGTACATCAGTGTCAGAGAAGAGAGAACTGAGTTCATGAGGAGACACTCGGAGACAAGCCTGAAATGCACACTTCTGTTAACCTCACCCACTTACCTCTGCTTTTGTATATTTTCATATTTATGCCATGGGAAACCAGATACGGAGTTTAGAGAGACCAGGCACAGGCTTGAAGTATCCAAGCAATTACTACAGAGAAAATGAAAATTAACCATTTTCATATTATGTGAAGGAAAGGGAAGAGTAATATGCAATTATCCAGAATCTCCAATAAAGTGGCTCTTCTGTGAACAAAAAGAATAGATATCCCAAAGGCAGCTACTGCTGTGACATGTGACTGGGAACACAGCCAAAATGGTAGACTAGGATGACAGCCCTCGCCTTTCTCGTGGAAGACTTTGGAGCAATTACTCACCAAAGCTGATGATTGTGGCTCTGGTCACCTTAGACCAGTGGTTCTCAACCTGAGGGTTGTGACCACTTTGGGGTCACATATCAGAGATCCTGCATATCAGATATTTACATTATGATTCATAACAGTAGCAATATTGCAGTTATGAAGTAGCAACAAAGTAATTTTATGTTTGAGGGTCAGCATAACATGAGGAACTGTGTGAAAGGGTCACAGCACCAGGAAGGCTGAGGACCACTGCCTTAGAGGATGATAGAAGAAAGCACATCCCACAGATGTGTGTTTGTGAAGGTTAACGTGAGATCATCTGTAAGATGAATAGTTTGAAGGTGTTTCTTGATGTATCTAGACATCTCTTAAAAAGGAATTTTAGTTATGTTTCTATTTGCTCCTTTTGTTTACTCATGTGACTAGCATCACCGTTTTTATCAAGCTGACACATATTTGGGAAGAAGGAATTTCAGCTGGGGAATCATCTCCATCATATCGCCTGTGAATACCTGCGTGGCATTTTCTTGATCGCTGATAGGTGGGCCCAGGCCACTGTGGGCAATACCATCCCTGGGAATGTGGGCCTGGGCTGTATAAGAAAGGGGGCTGGGAAGTTGGAGAGATGGCTCAGGGGTTAAGAGCATTGTCTGATCTTTCAGAGAACTAGAGTTTAATTCCCAGCAACCACATGATGACTCACAACCATCTGTAATGAGATTTGATGCCCTCTTCTGGCCTGCAGGGATACATGCAGACAGAACCCTGTATACATAATAAATAAATCTTTAAAAGAAAAGTTATAGGTGCATAGTCTGTGCCTGTCTGTTTTCTGTGGCAATCACAGAAAACTACAGGTAATTTAGGGAGAACCCAGACATGTTTGAATAATGGTTCTGGATGCTGGAGGTCTCAGAGTATGACTCTACTGTTTCCTTGCTTTTGGGAAGCCTTGTCACTGCTCCCTAACTTAGTGGAAGGACAAAAAAGGAGAGAGAGAGAGAGAGAGAGGGAGAGAGAGAGAGAGAGAGAGAGAGAGAGAGAGAGAGAGAGAGAGAGAGAGGGAAAAAGCTGAAGCAGCCCCACTTTGGTGAAAATGAACTCACTTCTCTGAGGACAGGAATGATCCATCCTCAGGACCCTTTAGGCTCCACATATCAATTCTTCTAGACTAGGAGTTGTCATAGTTTGAATATGTAAAGTTGTCAACCACCACCACCCCTCACAACAGGTTCCCAATTTGAATGGTTAGTCCCTAGCTGGTGATGCTATTTTGGGAAATTGTGGATACCTCAGGAAGCAAGACTGAGCTGGTGGAGGTGGGCCAATGGGCAGGTCCTATGGGGAATATTGTCCCTGTCCCCTCTGGAAGATGATGAAGTGAAAAGAGAGGTGATGCTCTCCTCTGCCTTACACTTATGCTTCCGTGATGTCCTGATCAAACATGGGGAGCAGATAACCGTGGCTGGGTCCTTTGAAACCTGGAGGTTCAATAAATCCTTCCTTCAGCCAGTTGTTTCTGTCTGGCACTCTGGTCACAGAGATGAACGTAATTAATATGGGAATGGAGGTTCGAACACGAACGTTGTGGGAGATGCAGTCAAAACCCGCTGCAGTCCCAGTTAGCCGGTCCTCCCTCCCCAAAGCAGCCGTACAGAGACTTCCGTTCCTTCCAACAGGTTGTTTCTTCCTTTTCCTGGCCTCACATACGTGAGTGAGAATGAACCTCAGTGACTCTTAGCCGTTCTCCTGGCAGAGAAGGAAACACCAGAAAATGAACAGACCTGTGACCTGTTTCAGGGAGTGCACAATACTCTGCTATTTCCTGTGCATTGGCAGCTGGATTCAGACACTTGTCTAGACTCAGGTTTCTTGTCTAGGAAAAGCACTGCTCATATTCCTCCATTGGGAAAAGCTGCTTGCTCCTCTTTATGTATTTCAGGCACTGTAGATGTACAGTGCCCAGGTCTATCAATGAATAAAGACTTGCAAAGTGGCAACCTTCCATTTCTGGCATTGCAGCTTCACTTTCTTACTTGAATTACTTGTAAAATGGTTCACGTGTTCTAATCCAGTGTTTGATTTCCTGGTGTTACAGTTTGTATAGTTAAGACAAAGTAAACACTTCTATTTTCCTTTATTTACCAGTTTCAGAAATAGTTATTGTCCTAACTGTCCCGGGAAGCCCACATGTCACCACTTTCATTAATAGTGTCATGTAGCCATGAGCTTAAAGGTGTTGACGAGTTCAGGGTTAGGAAGGCTCCTTCACTTCTAACAAAACACAGGACGTTTCCATACCACCCTAATTTCTGCTTCCAATCTCAAGGCTGAGGATCACCCAAACAACCCTGAGTTTTGGTAACTGATTAGAAGGATTCACACAACTGCCTGAAACCCATTATATCTGTGGATACAGTTTAACGCGGCAGAACATGGTTGGGAAAGGCCCAGAGAAGCAGCGGGTAGGAGTCTGGGTGGGTTCCTCGTACACAGCTTCTGTTTGACTTTTCCCAAGGGGTCATGCATGTTCTAGCTTCTCATGAGCTCCCTCCCTTCCAATCTTCCCTTCTTCCTTTACCCCCTCCCATTTTTTCCATATAAGACCAAAGGCTCTGCTTTATGATCTAAGCTAGCCCTTAATTCCTTTCCAGAAGGCCCATCTCCAGATACTGCTATTTCTGTGTTAGAATATGAATTTTAGTTTAACACAAACATTTCATTTGCTAATGGACTTCAAAGACAGGAAACAGGTGATGATCAACTCCCCAAGAATTTATATTTAAAAATTTATATGTATGTATTCATTTTCCTAGGATGAGTTTTCACTCTCATTAAAATTCAAAAGAGATCAGTGACCCAAATTTTTAGAATCCATGTCACAAACTATGAGCTCTTTCAGAAACAGCACGTGTCTGGTTTCCACTTTTGATATGTAAAAGGACATGGGTGGGGGTGGGCCAAACGCTTTTCTTTTCTTAGGAAATATGAAAACAAGAATGACTTTAAAAGAGACAAGCTTTCTTTCCCTTTTTCTCTTTTGCTTTGATTTTCATGGGAATTTGAACTTGAGAAGCAACCCCAAGTGTGCATGCCATGCAAAGATTAGGCCATCTATAGACACAGGAGTCTGATAGGAGCAGAGTATGGCTGTTAGAAACAGTACTTGGTGCCAAATGGAAGTCTTACATCAAGATAGGACAAGAATTTCCACCATTTTCCACTTCTAAAGTCTCCCGTGGGTGATGGAGGGGTGGTACAGTGGTGAAGGGCACTTGCTGCTTTTCCAGAGGACCTGAGTTAGGTTCTCAACACTGGCAACAGGATGTTCACAACTGCTTCTAACTCCAGCTCCAAGGGATCTGCTGCCCTCTTCTGGCCACCTACACACACACACACACACACACACACACACACACACACACACACAGAGAGAGAGAGGGTGAGAGAGAGAGAGAGAGAGAGAGAGAGAGAGAGAGAGAGAGAGAGAGAGAGAGAGAGAGAGAAACAAAAACAATTAAAAAAACTCTAATGGCCATATGGCCTTTATCTACTTAATATATTAATGATTTCTTTTAAAGGGTGCCATTTCAAGGATACAATAGAGTTAGATGCCCCAATATTGACAGTTAACCTAATGGTTGGTAGACTGTCCCAGGACAGGTTTACAGTTGGTGAAGTATTCAGCTGCCTTTCACCATGGTAGGTAGCTCTGAAAGTTCAGTTTTCATTACTGTCTGGCATTTCCAGCATTCACTGGGCTCACAGACACATGATTCCTGGCAGACCCACACAGATGCGGCATTTTCAGATCTAGGATGTGAAGCACTCTGCACTCGTGACTCAGATGCAGAACTTGGCTTCGCTGAGCAGCAAGACCTGTAGGAAATTAATCCCCAGGAACATTGGAAACTGGCAGACCAACCCCTGGAACTCTGCTGATAATGAAAACTTAAGGTTGTGTTTGCTGTCTGGCATGTATATTGACTATAGGTGTTATTGATTAGTATGTATATTGACTAGGGCCCTTGGAGAGACAAATCACAGGTAACATCCTGCACAGATGAAAATGGGGACAGCAGGCAGGCCTTCCCACATGTGTCTGCACACTGTGGAGGGCTCTAGCACCTGAATTTCTCCCTTTATCAATGTGCAGTCATGTTAGGCTAAACTCGGTCTCTTTGAAGATGGAGCCACGCAGCACCGCTTATATGCTCAGCGGGAAAGTTTCCACCCTGGATGGGCTTTAGGAGTTGAGAATGTACAGCCCAGGTCTTCATAAGCACCGTTGGGCAGGATTGTCTCTGGCCTTTCTCTTGCACATAGCTCCTCTTTGTCACCCAGCAGTCCAGGTTGGTTGGCCTTTGGATGCTTCAAAAATTACTTTAAGGGGGAAGCTGCATGTGATTGGGTTTGTCTTCATCTGTGGGATCTTGCACATTTCTTGAGATTGACTTAAGAATTTTATTCAGTTTCTCCCTATGCACTATGTTGTTGTACACGGTCTATTTCTGTGTTTGTATTCTCAACACCTCCCAACTTGTGCAGTTAGAAGCACTAAATAGTTCATAGATGTGATATGGTGGTTTGAATGAGAACGGCCCACACGGGCTCATATACTTGAGTGTTTGGTTCCCAGTTGGTGGAACTGTTTGGGAAGGATTAGGAGGTGTGGCCGTCACTGGGGGCCAGATGTGAGGTTTCAAAAGACTCCCCCCATCCCCAGTGTCTCTTTCTCTCTGCTTCCTACTTGCAGATTGAGATGTGAGCTCATAGCTACTGCTTCAACGCTATGCCTGCCTGCCTGCTGCCATGCTCCCTATCGTGATGACCTTAACCCTCTGGTGTGAGCGTCCAGTACATGTTTTCTTTTATAAGTTCTCTTGGCCATAGTGTTTTATTATGGCAATAGAAAACTAAGACATATAGTTTCTGATTTGAGGTCATGGCTTAAAAATCTCTCCTAGCCCCACAATAATTGTAAATGTGGAATTTATAGGAATATACTGAAACTATACCCAAATTACAAGTTTCAATGTATCACAGAATCGACAAATGAATTCTGATGAATTAGAAGATGTTGCTTAATGAGTTGTTGGAAATACACAAAGGAATAAAGGGCCAGGGATGCGGCTCAGTGGTGCAGCCCCTGTCTACGATGCATGAGGACCTGGGGTCAACTGCCAGTACTAGACTAAAGAAACAGGAAATCCTCAGTATCTCCTCTTGGGAGGCAAAAGAGTCAACTTTGGATTCAATCATAGTTCAGAAGAAAGGTGGTGGTGTGATAGAAGGCAAGTCAACAGCATCCTGATTGTCATGAATTGGATTAACATATTAACAAGTCAATTATAATCTATTTATACATCAGAGCATGAATTTAAATTCTAAGAGCAATGCATAATTTTCAAAAAGGGAGTCTTATTTCCTCTAAAAGTAAAAAAAAAAAAGAGGAAATTTTAAAAATCACATACTTTATCTAAAGCAGTGGTTCTCAACCTGTGGGTCATGACCCACTGAGGTTGCACGACCCTTTCACAGGGGTCACATATCAAATATCCTGCATATCGGATATTTACATTATGAGTCATAACAGTAGGGAAACTACAGTTATAAAGTAGCAACAAAATAATTTTATGGTGCGGGGGGTCACCACAGCATTAGGAACTGTATTAAAGGGTAGCAACATCAGGAAGGTGAGAACCACTGATCTAAAGTGGTATAGATATGCCCCTCCAGTATTTTAAGATTCCAAGGAATAGCTGGGTGAGGTGGTGCACACCTTTAATCCTAGTATTCAGGAGGCAGAGTAATCAGATATTTGTGAGTTCAAGGCCAGCCTGGTCCACATAGTAAAACCCTGTCTCAAAAATTATTTTCCAAGGAACCTTGAAATTATATTTATATTTTTATTTATTATGTTTTTCATTATTTATTCCTCATTCTTCATAGATCTTTTTTCTATTTTTGCTTTTTAAACCATTATTTTATTGAATATTCAACCATGTGTTTGGGTCTAACCACCTCATACTCTTTCCTCTCCAATTCTTCCTCTACCCCTCCACTACTTTCACCTCCCAATTCCATGTGCTCTTTTTCTGATGCTCATTGAGCCCACTTCAGGCTGTCTGTATGTACACAAGTGTAGGACCATCTCCTGGAGCATGGGCAGACTCTCAGCCTGCAGCCTTGCAGAAAACTGGCTCTCCATCCCCAGGCAGCCTTCAGTTGCCAATAACTGATAGGATCATCATGAGCCTTGTATAGGTCCTGTGCATGAGGTCACAGCTACTGTGCATGAGGTCACAGCTACTGTGCATGAGGTCACAGCTACTGTGCATGAGGTCACAGCCACCGTGCATGTGGTTACAGCCACTGTGCATGAGGTCACAGCTACTGTGCATGAGGTCACAGCCACCGTGCATGAGGTCACAGCCACCGTGCATGAGGTCACAGCTACTGTGCATGCGGTCACAGCCACTGTGCGTGTGGTCACGGCTACTGTGAGTTCACGCGCAGCTCCACTGTCATGCCTGGCAAGTACCCTTTCTCTACAGATGACTTCCCCTGGCTCTTAAAGCCTCCCTCCCTCCCTCCCTCCCTGCCTCCCTCCTCCCTCCCTTCCTCCCTCTCTGCCTCCCTCCCTTCCTCTCTCCCTCCCTCCCTTCCTCTCTCCATCCTCCCTCCCTCCCTTCCTCTCTCCCTTCTCCCTTCCCTCCCTCCTCCCCTCCCTTCTTCCCTCCCTCCCTTCCCTCCATTCTTCTTCCCTTTCTTATTCTGAGACAGGGTTTCTCTACATAGCCCTGGCTGTCTTGGAACTTGCTGTGTAGACCAGATTGGCCTCAAGTTCATAGAGATCCACCTGCCTCTGCCTCCTGAGTTCTGGGATTAAAGGCCAGCCTGGTCTACAGAGCAAGTTCCAGGGCAGCTAGAACTGCACAGAGATATCCTGTCTTGAAAATCAACAACAAAAACAAAACAAAAAAGTTATCAATGAATTAATGTGCATTAATTTTTATGGTGTTTTCTTAGACCTATTAGATTAACTGTTCTGGAATTACTTATTTCTTGTGATCTCTTGAGATATTTATCATTGTCTTCTGACTGAAGTATTCATTCAAATATTTTCTGTAGATCTGGCTTAATGGTCATAAATTTATTTAGTCTGTTTTTATCATGGAACATTATTTCTCCCTCAATTTTAATAGCTAGTTCTCCTGGGTATAAAAGTCTGGGTTGACATTTGTGGTCATTCAGAACTTGTAACGCATCTTTCCAGGTCATTCTATCTTAAACTTTTTGTCACACAATCAGGTGCTATTCTGATGGACCTAAGTGACCTGAGCTTTCTATCACAGCTTTTAATATCCTTTTTAAAATTCTTGCTTTTAGTATTTTAACTATAACATGTCACAGGAGCTTCTTTTTTGGTTATATTTGGGGTTCTGTAAGGATTCTTGTGCCTGGATAAGCATA
The DNA here is from genome assembly GCF_949786415.1 of Peromyscus eremicus. NCBI lineage: Eukaryota > Metazoa > Chordata > Mammalia > Rodentia > Cricetidae > Peromyscus > Peromyscus eremicus. The sequence goes on along the minus strand of NC_081438.1, from coordinate 40,150,780 downwards.
TTTTTCCTTAGGCTTGGGTGGTTTTATTGAAAATATTCTCTGTGTCTTTGCTATAACATTCTTCCCCTTCTATACCCATAATCCGAAAGTTAGGTCTTTTTTTGGAACCTGCTCATATTTCTTTTAAAACCTATTGCTGACCTTTAATGGTTATTCCAGCTCCTCTTCCTTGTCTCCCATCTCCGATTCTCTTTTTTCTACACGGCCCATTCTGTGCTGAGGATTCCCATTGAGCTTTTAGTTTGGTTTAGCTGAGTTTTTCATTTCCAGTGCAGTACATCGGTTTGGGTTTTCTTCAGCAGTTCTCTCCTTAGTCTTTGTATCTTGGATTGACGTCTTTGTTTCATTCACCTTTTCATTTTTAGGCTCTTGGAGTAAATCTGTGCCTTCTTTGGATTATTTGAACATACTTATAATCTTTTCCAAGCTGTTTTCATTAGGAGCCATCTTTGTGGGGTCGGGGGCGACTGGTGGAGAAGACATGTTTGTCTTGGCACATCTGGAATTAGAACACTGAGTTTTCCTTTCTTTTGTATTTTTTTTTTTAGTTTTAAAATTCAAGTCCTCTTTGTCTTTCTTTCAGCGGTGTTTGCAATGTTCAGGAGAGGACCAAGTCCTAGTAGGGTTGAGGAGTCGCTTCTCCGTGTGGCACTAGTACTGTGGGCCAGAGGCTCCATCTCAAGTCTTTCTCTGAGAGTCGGGTACTGCCCTGTGCTAACTAGAGCTTCCTGCCTGCTTGAGCTGTGGACTTCTGCATTAGCCTGTGGGTCTTACCCTGGGTCAGATCTGGTTCCCATTCTGGGAGACAGGGAATTTCCAAAGCACCTACAGACCTGACTCCGAGCTAATCCAGTGCCCCTCTGCCTGCATTTACGCACACAGTACTGTCATTGCCTTAAAACAAACAAACAAATAAACAAAAAACCCATATGTATGCTGCCACCTGGGGCCATGATGAAGTCTGGGCCCAAGCTGCTGCCATGTCTGGGTCTGTGATCCTACTGCAGTCGGGGTCTGTGTTGATGTCTGTGGCCGGTGTTGCCACCCAAAGTCACACAGATGCCCAGGGTCTGGGCCACCACCTCTGGCTATGTTGGTGTCCGAGGGCCACGCTGCCACCCAGGGCCATGGTGATGTCCGGACCCGAGCTGCTACTGAGGGTCATGTTTGCGTCAGTGGTCCTACTGCAGCCGGGGTCTGTGTTGAGGTCTGTGGCCCGTGGTACCAAAGGGGGCCATGTGAACCATGCATGTTGAAATCCTAGGGCCTTAATGAGCTGCTGCTGCTCCACACAGAAGAGCTGGCCCCGATGGCCCTGGCCCTGGAAGAGCTGGTCCCATCCCTCACCACGGGCAGAGAAGAGCTGACTCAGATGTGTTCAGGCGAGTTGTCTCTGCCCCTCTACTGAGGGGTGGCCGTCCCAGCGGAGGCCCAAACTGACCAACTGAGTTACCTACCGCCCAGGCTCACATCCAGAGCTTTGAGCTGGCCCACTCCAACAACCACCCCATCTATGACGTGGTGGGGAAGGGACTCGTCCTGTGGAACCGTAGCCACAGAATCTCCACGACTCGGGCCAATAGCCAGATATCCGAGAATTTTGGTGAGGGTCCAGTATTGATTGTGTACCAAAAGCCAGAGGCTTTGAACCAGACCAACAACTCTTTACAATTAACACTTGCAAGTAAAACTGCTTGGACAAAAGGGTGAACTGTGGGACACCCCACAGCTCTCAGTGCCACTAAGACAAGGAAGAGGTGACGGAGAGGCGTGAGGGATGGAGAAGCGAAGTGGTTTGTATTTGTTTTTTTAATTAATGTTTTTATTTTCTTTTCAGTGGGGGGATGCTGCAAGGGTAAAGGGCGGATATGGAGGGATGGGAAGTAAGTGGGATTGGGGTGCATGATGTGAAATTCCCCAAGAATCAATAAAAAATCATGTTAGAAAACCATTACGTAAACGCATGTGTGGTAGTTACATGAATGGGAGTGCAGGGGCCCGCAGGGGTCAGAGATTTGGGGTTCTCTGAAGCTGGAGTTACCAGCAGCTGTGAACCTCCCGGTGTGGGCACCGGGAACAGAACTCGGGTCTGTTCCAAGAGCAGTACACAGTTCTAACCACTGAGCCGCCTCTCCAACCCCGATCATCATCTTGTAGTAATGAGGGCTTTGTTTTGTTTTTGGTAATTTCCCCCAGAACCTTCTCGGAAGACTTAAATTTAATAATAAGGACTAATAAAAAATGAAAGGCATACTTGTTGAAATGAAAATGAAACCCAGTGGGAATGGTCACACATGTAGGGATGTGCAGAGATGGTACACCACGGCATCTTAGTCACATGACTGATGAGAAGGGGAAATCCGTGTAGAAGTAAATGTGAACAGCAGTCCTCATGAACTTAATCAAAAATGCAAAGTTTCTCCTAAGGGATCAGGTGCTAACCCAGGCAATCGGGACTTCTTAAACACAGCACAGATAACACTGACTGGGGTCTAATTATAAAGACATTTTGCCCTGAAAGTAGTTTTCCTTCTCTCATGGGTCCTGCTATTCTCTTGTCCTGGCATCTACCCGCCTGTGACTTCTCATAGACATGCACATTAGAGTCAGAAGGTAAGGCCCACTTACGAGAGGGAACGTGCGGCCTTCGTCTTCCTGAGCCCAGAACATCATCATCTTGTTTCTCCGGAAAATACCTAAAAATGAACTTACTATATAGTCAGAGGACAATGACACTACACTCTTCTCTCTCTCTCTCTCTCTCTCTCTCTCTCTCTCTCTCTCTCTCTCCCTCCCTCCCTCCCTCCCTCCCTCCCTCCCTTCTTCCCTCCCTTCCTTCCTTCCTTCCTTCCTTCCTTCCTTCCTTCCTTCCTTCCTTCCTTCCTTCCTTCCTTCCTTTCTGAGACAGGGTTTCTCAATGTAGCTCTGGCTGTCTTGGAACTTGCTCTGTAGACCAGGCTGACCTTGAACTCAGAGATCCACTTACCTCTGTCTCCTGAGAGATGGGATTAAAATTCACACCATGCAGTCCACTAAGCTCATTTACAAGAGCTCCTCTAGAAACATTAAATAAAGGAAATGCCATTAACTTCTGATTTATTTCCATACCAGTCAGTATGTCCAGTATCTACCCACTAAGACACAGACTTGTAGCTGTGCAAAATCCACAGGTAAGCCACTCAAGTTTATATTATTTTTAAAAGGATCTTTTAAAATTTTATTTTATGTGTATGAGTGCTTGCCTGCATGTATGTATGTATGTTCATGGATAAGGCTGGCATATCTTGGTAGTCACTGCAGAGGATAAAGAGGAGATGGAGTTTTGGAAAGCGAGGAGTGGGGAGGACAGACAGAGAGACAGACAGAGAATGATAAGAGGAGCTGGTGAAGCATCAGGAAAGATACCCTCACACTTAACACAAGTCCACCATCAAGACCGTGATCCCCGATTCTAACCCCACGTCCCGGGCTCTGGGGTGGGGCCCTGGATCCTGATTTTCCTCAGGTTTCAGTTGGTGCTGCCGTGGCTGACTTCTTTGACTGGAGTTTGAAGAGCGAGGCACCCCAGATTCCTCACCCCAACTCGGTCTTCTTCGACTCAGCACCCTAATCGTGTTCCTCTCTTTCAACTCAGGGTGAGAAATAGAGTCTCCCAAAGTGGCTGAAATCTTGGCGTTGATGGTCAGTGTCCGTCTCAGCAGCTGGTAGAGAAGGTGCCTTCTGGTTTCGAGTAGCTTCAGGCATTTGTGGGCTTGTGGCGGCATCCTGACAGCCTCTGCCACTTCATGGCCGAATTCCCCATACAGTCATGTCTGTCCATGTTCCTCCTCCTTGTATCCATCAGCCGTAGTGGTCGACCTGACAACCTCACTTCACCTTGGTTATTTGTGCAAGGGCTTTATGTTTCAACAGGGTGACAGTTACAGGTGCCAGGGGTTAAGGCTCAGGCAGGTATGCTTTGGAGAAGGAGCAGCATCAAGACCTAACATTATATGTTCGTGGTTTGGAAAGATGAAACATACCATTAAAATAACTAGGAGATGGGAAGCTGGAGAGAAGGCTCAGTGGTTAGAGCCCTGGCTGCTCTTGCAGAGGACCAGGGTTTGATTCCCAGCACCCACATGGCTGCTCCCAAACATCCAATTCTAGGGATCCAACACCCCTCTTGTGGCCTTCACAAAACCAGGCATGCACGAGGTGCACAGATATACGTGTGGGCAAGCCACTGACACATATAAAGTTAAATGAAACTTAAAAATATGTGAAACTTAAACCGGCACCATTTATTTGGTGAAGAGGTTGTTTTTCTTTTCCTCTGATGTATTTTTTAAAAGCATTTTTGTCATCAAAAAACAGACGTAGGAAACTAGCATGCTGTCTGTTTTAGTCATAGAATGCCCATTGGCAGGGTTGGGGATTTAGCTCAGCGGTAGTGCGCTTGCCTAGCAAGCGCAAGGCCCTGGGTTTGGTCCTCATCTCCGAGGGGGAAAAAAAAAGAATGTCCATTGGCAACCCCTGGCTTGCAAAAATGGATGAATGTCACCAAGTCATCCATATGTGAGGCTGCAGCATTCCCTCCAAGGACTCGAAGCATGCTTCCACAGGAAGCTCTAAGTTGCTGTCAAATGTAGACCACACACTAACTTACTGTTTCATGTTGTATTCACAAGTGCTTATGGATGGAACCTGACAGTTACATTTTTGGGACTGGAGCACAGCTTTCTGGGAATTCTTTGGTCACCGACTGAATGGGTTTGGTAGTTCTATCCTGAACCGTCTTATCCCAGCTCACTGCAGAGTCCCACCAGGATCACTCTGGAGCCAACCAACTGTGGTGCTTGGGAAGCCACAAACTTGTGGCTTGCTTTCTTTTCTCTGGATGACATAATTATTATTGCATAAACTAATTACAGCACTTTTGAAAGAAATTTAAACAAAGAAATGAAAACATCCATAAACCCACCATTTTAATACAATAACTATTTTCACTGATGTAATTTTTTGGACCTGAATATGTACACACACACACACACACACACACACTCACACACACACACACACCCTTCATCATGATCTTAGCTTACATACAATTACATTGTCCAAGAATATCCATTTATATATTTATATAATTTTTTTGCAAGAATGTCCACTTTTTTGTGGCATTACAAAATTCCCTCAGTTTTCTAGACACAGAATTGTAATTTTCTTTTGATATTAGTTTTAATTAACTTAACCACCACTATGAGCCAAAACATTCTTCCCTTTTGGAGAGCGTGATGGAAGTATTCTTTCTGCGCTAAGCATGACGGATCTAACATAAGGAAGAAATGATCCCAGCTCTCAGAAAGTTCAGGGGAAGGAAACCTTTCCTCCAAGGAACCACAGCACAGCTGGGGGGAGGGGTGCAGAGAGAGGCTCAGAAGTCGGACAGTTGAGGGCAGCTCTCAGGAGCCTTAATTAGCATATTCCAGATGTTTGGGAAAGGGAGATGAACAGGTGTGAAGAGGAGAGATGGCTGAATTCAGGCACGCGTAAGAAGAAACCGAGTGACAGAAAGCTGAGCGTGGAGTGTACATCCTGCAGCTTCTTAATTCACAAAACCCCTAGTGGTCTTGCTGGGTATGGGGCAGCATGTGCCTACTCTAGACAGATCTGTTTTGCCTCACTCAGGACACTGTAGTGTGTGTGGAGCAGCTTCCCCATTGCCCCCCTGATAGCCTCTCTGTCTAATCACTGTCTTGTCACAGATCTGACCAAATACATGTGAGTGCTCTGTAGACCACACGCCCTGCTGGAGATAAGAGCGCACAGCAGTTTTGCATGTACACGGACAGCTGTTTTCCGACACAGGGTTTTGCTAGCAGCCCATGTTAGCTGTGATCTTGTAATCCTTCTGCCTCAGCTGACTAAATTCTGGGGCTATAGCTATGGGCCACCATATCCAGCTATAAAAAAAAACCCAGAGTTTTAAAATTCCAATTCCCAAGCCATTAGAACCACACCATCAAGTATGTATCCGTGGAGCTAGAGTTACAGCCAGTTGTGGTCTGCTCTTTGTGCATGCTGGGAACCAAACCCAGGTCCTTTGGGAGAGCAGCCAGTGCTCCTAACTGCTGAGCCATCTCTCCAGTCCCCACAGAGTGATTCACTTTCTTAAAAACATTGTTATTTTAGAGTCAAAACTTATGTCCGACTTTCCTCTTGTTGGCTGTTGTAGGTGCTGTAGAAACGGCTTACCATTCAAGAGCACTTCCTGCTCTCCCCGAGGAACCAAGTTCAGTTCCCAGCACAAACACTGGCTGTGACCCCAGCCAGGGGATCTGACTCACCTTCTGGCCTCCATGGGCACCTGCACACATGTGCTGTGCGCTCACATAGACACTCACACATAAGCATTTAAAAATCTTGTAAAAAATCATAAGAAATGAAGAGCCATGCACTTTAAGGAAGACTACAAGCTGCAGAATGAGAGGCAGGCAGGAAGATTCCTGCCACAAAGGCAACAGAATACAATATTTGTCTCTAAAGGCTTGTAACAAAAACACCAAAAAAAAAAAAAAAAAAAAAAGCCAGTCAGCACAATGTTTCAGTCTATAAACCCTCCCCAGCGAGATCCACTAGGGATCCACTAGCTTCCCATGGACCTCATGCTTTTCGTCCTTGCTCCTGTCTGCTTGTTTTATTTATGAAGTTTTGATTTTTTTTTTAATTTTAGACAAGACCTTGCTATGTAAGCCAGGCTAACCTCGTAGCTAATCTTCACTATGTAGTTCAGGGGATCATGACGTCAACGTGTAGTCCAGGCTAACCTCAAATTCATGTTCCTCCTGCCTTAGCCTCCCCAGTCCTTCTCTCTCTCTCTCTCTCTCTCTCTCTCTCTCTCTCTCTCTCTCTCTCTCTCTCAGAAAGGGCTTGTGTGGTTTGTTTGCTTGGTGATGCTGGGGATCAAACTCAAGGCTTCATACATGTTAGTTAGGAACTTGACCACAGAGCCACATCTTCAGTCAGGGTCTCATACTTTTATTGCGTTTTGAGACAAAGTTTCACTCTGGAGTCCAGCCTGGCAGGAACAGTCGGTGTAATCCATATTGGCGTTAAACTCACAGCAATCCTTCTGCCTCAGCTCTAAGTTCTAGGAATACAAGCAAGAACCTCTACGCTTGACAAGGACTCATACTTTAAATGGCCATCATTGAGCGTTCTGATCAGTACTGTACAAAATAAAGAAAAAGCAAGAACTTATATATGTTGTCGTCTTGAGATTAAAATAAGGGAATGGAGAAGAAACTGTTTCTTTTCTTTCTTTGAGTCGTCATACAAAGAAAAGGATTCGATCGGGGCATTTTACACACGTGTCCGCACACCGAATTCTAACCGTCCCTCTCCCCATTATCTTTTCCAGGCTCTCTCCTGGCTGCCCCCCCCCCCACATAGGCCTCCATTTGCTATGACGTCACATGCCCTTAATCCTCCTCTCTCTCTCCCTTCCCTTAAGATCTCGCGTTACCCTGTCACCAGCCCTTGTATAGTTTCATGACCTACACATACAAGAATACACGCAAACATATGTATATCCTACATGTACAAACAGAGCAAACATTTCCTCAGGAGTGAAAAGGTTAAGAAAGGCCTGGGAGAATGTAAGAAGAAGGGGAATTAAAAGTAATAACCAGAGCTGGGCGGTGGTGGCGCACGCCTTTAATCCCAGCACTCGGGAGGCAGAGCCAGGCGGATTTCTGTGAGTTCGAGGCCAGCCTGGGCTACCAAGTGAGTTCTAGGAAAGGCGCAAATCTACACAGAGAAACCCTGTCTCGAAAAACCAAAAAAAAAAAAAAAAAAAAAGTAATAACCAGTGAGGTACTGCTAAAATACCAGGACACGTAGAGAAACAGGATAAAAAAGAAACTAAGAAGAAAAAGCATTAGCCAGTAATGAATAAAACTAGTAAATAGAATGAGAAGAAAGTATGTAGGGGAATGTGAAAAACATTAAAAATTTAAAGCAAAATAGAGTATAAATACTGCCAAAATTGCAGTAGAAATTGCAGTAGAAAGAGTAAAATGGGGTCACAAGGAATAGAGTGAAAAAGTCCAAGACAGCTACACTCTGGACAGTCGGAGCTTGCGCAGCACGGGGCAGAGTCAGCTGAACTTGTGGGCTCTTCTTGTCTTTCCAAGGTTATTCTGTCCTTGAGTCTCTGATGGGCGGGAGCTTGGTATCTGACTCGCTGGCTTCACCGCGGCCACTTTTCTTCTCGGCCCACCAGAGGCCTCTGCTGGCTGCACTTAACTTTGCAGTCTGTGTTAGGCTGGCTCGCATGCTCTCCTAAAACCGCTACAGCATCCTCCAGGGTGGCTCATGTTTTAGCCTGGAGATGGCTGCCCCGTAAGTGCAGAGTAAGCATGGGAGGTGACCACAATGCCGGGGGGTGGCCTGTCCTTGTACTTTAGGACCCTCTCACCAACCAGCGTTGACCACCCTGGTGAAGGGGGAGAGCTGCAGACATCAACACACACTGCTGGAGCTTCAGAGTTTTCCAGATCTATGGCCTTGGCTCAGAAATGGCAAACTTCAGGGCTATTCTCAGTCATGAGATCTGATCTCAGCCAAGGAGGGCTTCCCCATGTGTTTCCCAGTGGAGCCTCATCCTCTGCAGGCTTTGGCTCCCAGCAACCTGCTCTTCTGGTCACAGCTGACTTCTAGGGTGTCTCTCACCCTGGGGCTGTGACAGGCCAGACTGACCCTCCCTGACTCGGGTTCTTTGAGAGGGACTTTATAGCTATCTGCATCTTCATCACTGGTCTCTGGCCTGGGACTTTTATTTTAAAATTAAGAGTTTTTGACAGGTGGCGGCAGCGAATGTCTTTAATTACAGCACTTATAAGGCTGAGGCAGACATATCTCTGTGAGTCTGAGGATGGCCAGGGCTACACAGAGAACCTCTGTCTCGAAAAACCAAAAAATTAAAAAAAAAAAAAAGATAGCCAGGCAGTGGTGGCATGAAGTATTTATCTAATTATTCTTTATCAATAAAAACTTGGGAGTCACACATTAGGGTAAGAACCTGAACGATCAGAGAAGCAGTGGAGAAGTGACCAGTGATGACCTTCTCTCTTTCTCGCCCCCATCCAAAAAGACCAAGATTCTCTCTAAGCCCCACCCTACTGCTTCCTGTGTCTCTATCTGTTCTCAGTCCTCTAAAACCTCTATGGCTAATTTTGGTCAGCTAGTACATAGCTATGCCCCCTGACTCAAAGCAAACTTTATCGTCAGTCTTGAGAGCATCAGAATGCAATCAAATATTCCACAACAGTGGTGCACACCACTTTAATCCCAGCACTCGGGAGGCAGAGGCAGGCAGATCTCTGTGAGTTCAAGGCCAGCCTGGTCTACAGAGTGAGTTCCAGGACAGCCAGGGCTACACAGAGAAGCTCTGTCTCAAAAAACCAAAAACCAAAACCAAAAACCCAAAATTAAAATAAAATAAAAAAATAAAAAATATTTTCCTAACCTGTTATAAAGTAATATAGGTCTTAAACCAGTTGATTAAATATGTTACTGTGCATCGCCATTTTTTTTTTTTTTTGAGACAGAGTCTTTCTGTGTACCTCAGGCTGGACTCAAACCCATGGCAATCCCCCTGCCTCAGCTTCCCCAGTGCTGGGATTATACAAGTGAACCATCACACACAGCCATAAATATAGCAGACTCTCAGTGAGGGGATAGAAATGTACACAAAACAGTGGAGTAATGTGTCAATGAAGTTCATAAACGACCATCAGGGTCTGTGGGTACAGTGCTTGCCTGCGGAGGTGGTTTGAATGAAAATGTCCCCATAGGCTCATAGGTTTGGCTGCTCAGTCTCCAGCTGGTGGAACTGCTTGGGAAAGATGAGGAGGTGTGGCCTTGTTAAAGGAAGTGTGTCACCGAGGGCAAGCTCTGCGATTTCAAAACCCCCCACGATCCCCAGTGTCTCTTCCTCTCTACCTTCTACTTGCAGAACAAGATGTGAGTTCTCAGCTGTTCCTGCCCCTGTACCTTTCCTCTACCTTGGACTCTAACCCTCTGGAACCCAGCTAAACACTTTCTTTCATAAGTTGCCTTGGTCATGGTGTTTTGTCACAGCAAGAGAAGAGTAACTAAGATAGCATGTTCAGGGCCCTGGGTTCAATCCTCAGCACCGAGAAAACAAAGATGGACAGGATCTTATAAATTACCCAGGCTGGCCTGGAACTCACGATCCACCTGCCTCTGCTTCCCAAGCAGCTTTGATGGCTTTAATTTTTCCTGAAGAGTGTGTGATAGCTTAAGGAAATTAATAACTGAATGATCCTTGTACTTGATGTCAATGTTCACATGCTTAGCACTTGGACAGTCTGTGTATGTTTGTTTACGATTTATTTTTATTTTATGTGTAGGAGTGTTTTCCTGAATGTAGATACATTCAACACATGTATGCTTGGCACCCACAGAGGCCAGAAGAGGACACCAGATCCCTGTAACTTTAGTTACAGATGGTTGTGAGCCACATGTGGGTGCTGGGAACTGGACGCTGTTCCTCTGTAAGAGCAGCCGGTGCTGTCCCTCCAGCCCCTTAGCATGTGATTTCATTTAAATACACATAAGAGGGCTTGCCAGGAAGAGAACAGGATGTGTTTACCTAATGCAGTTTCAAGGAAATTCAGGTACCACAGACGGGAGCAGCTCAAGGAGATTGTTCTCAGTTCTATGGTAGGTTGAACTAAAGCTGCATTTTCTTTTGATGCTGGATTTCATTGTCCCAAATGTGTTTCGCCTGTATCAGGGGATGTTTCTGATTCCCATTACAACACTGATTCAAGCTTCATTACTAAAGTCGCTCAAATATGGAGAATTGATAAGCAGTAAAAGTGTTCCTGGATGGGGCTGGAGAGATGGCTCAGTGGGTAAGACTGCATGTTACTCTTCCAGAGGATCTGAGTTTCATTCCCAACACCCACATCAAGTGGCTCACAACCACTGGTAAGTCTAGTCCAGGGGAACTGATTCCTTTGGAATCCACAGGTGCTCACACATATGTGGCATACATTCCCACATACACATAAAAAAAAAAAAAAGGAAAACGCGGTGCTGCTTGTCCTCTGGTGGTCTAGATGTAACTTCTATCATGACTGGTTGGGACTTAGGTAGTGTCACCGTAGGTTGGCGTGGAGGGAATTCCTGAAAGCACAAAGACTGGGGGAATCACCATCAATATCTCCAGTTTTTCAAAATGTTCTTTGTGTTGGTAAATAATCTTTGAACTAAAACAACAAAACCAAACCACATGCACTAAATCTGACAAAGGCTTGTAACGGCATGGATTGCTTTAAAAAAAAAAAAAAATAAAGCCAGCTTCCTCTACTCCAGGGTTCCCTGAGCCGTGAGGAGAGGAAACTGATGGAGACATCCCATTTAGGACCGAGTATTCCAGGGTCTCTCACTCTCTGCACATTGTCCAGCTGTGGGTCTCTGCATTTTTTTCCCATCTGCTGCAGGAGGGAGCGTCTCTGATGATGGCCGACCAAGGCATGAGTTCAGCAGGGTGCCATTAGGAGTCATTCTGTTGATATGTTCCTTCAGCAGAACAGTAGCACTGGGTTTTCCCCTTGGTACCTGGCCTATTGAGTCTCAGGTTCTTGGCCACCCAAGCGATGTTGGAGATGGGTTCCCTCCCATGGAGCGGGCCTTAAATCCGATCAGAGAGTGGTTGGTGACTCCCACAAGCTCTGTGCCACTACTGTGCTAACACATCTTGCATGCAGGTCACCCCTGTAGACCGCAGGGTTTGTAGGTGGCTTGGTGTTTACCTTTCTTCTTTGGAAGAGTGCAGAGCACTTTCCAGAACTCTGAACACTACTCACTGGGGGCAAAGGCTGTAGGTATCAGTCCAGCTCCTCCATGTTTAATGAGAGGGAGACATAAAAAGTGTGAGAGCCAGAGGAGATGGAGGACACCAAGGAAACAAGGCCTTCTACACACAGCAGGACCAGTGCATGCATGAATTCACAGAGACTGTGGCAGCATCTGCAGGACCTGCGTAGGTCTGAGCCAGATGGGGTCCCAGTGCTGAGGGTGGAACTGGACACAGACCCCCATCCCTAACCCAGAAGCTCTCTCCGATTGATAGCCACTCGAAAAGGAAAAACTATTTTCTTCACCAGTGTCACTGGGTACACAAATCTCTCTTAAGACCAGGTCCTATTCCCAGCGGTAGACGGCCGACACAAAGTGAACTCAACGGCGTTTTTGGAGGGGTTTTTTTGTTTGTTTGTTTGTTGTCTGGCCATTTTTTTTTCACCCTACAGGTCTTTTGCTTATGTGTTATGGTTTCCGATTTTGTCTTTTTATTGGGTTTCTGTGCCTGCCAACGCGTGTGTCTCTGCATCTGTATGTGTTTCTTGTGGTTTTTCTTCAGTTCTTGTTTGTTTTAAATCTTATTTTGTTAGTTTTTTTCTTCCTTTCTTCTTTAGATATGTTTGTTTTCTAACGAGAGAGGGCAAGAAAAGCTGTGGATGTGGGTGAGTGGGGAGCCAGGAAGGGTCGGGAGGAGCTAGGGACTGGGACTATAATCAGAATATATTGTATGAAAAAAACTACTTTCAATAAGAAATCAAATAAAACCAGATTCCAAGTTAACATAAATAAATTAAAAATAAAAGGATAGCTTCATTTTTTGGCTTAGAAATAAACATTATCAGGATTAAATTTGCTATTTGTATCAACAGGATGTCTGACAAAAGACCTACATTAGTAAGAAACACACAAAGGGAGGGCTTGGTGACAATTTCCTTACTCACTAGGGTGAGAGGTTAGGCAAGCAGAAACTCCTTCAAGATTTTGTTTTCCTCTCTTCTTTCCTCCTGCATCTCTCCCTCCCTCCACCCCTTCTCTCCCTTCCCTCTCTCCTCTCTCCCTCCATTCCTCTTTTCTTCCTCCCCCACCCTGCCCCAAACGCTAGCCCAGGCTAGTCTTCAATTTGTGGTCCCCTGCCTCAGTCTCCAAGTGCTGAACTCTGTCTTAGTTACTCCTCTATTGCCATGACAAACACCCTGACCGAGGCAACCTATGAAGGAAAGTGTTTAATCGGAGGCTCGCGGTTCCACAGGGCTGGAGTCCATGAGCATCATGACAGGCAGCGGAAAGCAGGCAGGCAGACAGGATGCTGGAGTGGGAGCTGAGCGCTCACATCTGCTCCACGCGCAGAGGGAAGAGAGAGGAGGACCAGCTTCCAATGGGCTTTTGAAATCTCACACCTCCCCATCCTTCCCCAACAGTTCCACCAACTGGAAACCAAGCACAGGAGCCCATGGGCCCATTCTCACCCGAACCACTGTCGGTCATTCCTGGCAATGTGACGGCGTGTGTCCAGTTATGCCGTGCTAAGAGCCTGTAACACAGTCTGTCTCCACACCACACGTGGATTCCTGTTGGTGCTAGAGGCTGAGACTCCAGGTTAAGTGTAATTGTTGAAAATCTCCCAGTTCTCACGTCTGTTGTGAGCATTCTGTGGCTCTCCACACTGCTCACTATTGTGTGCATCTTGCGGCTCTCCACACTGTTCACTATTGTGTGCATTCTGTAACTCTCGACACTGCTCACTATTATGCGAATTCTATAGCTCTCCACACTGCTCACTATTGTGTACATCTGCGGCTCTCCACACTGTTCACTATTGTGTGCATTCTGTGGCTCTCCACACTGCTCACTATTGTGTGCATCTGTGGCTCTCCACACTCCTCACTATTGTGTGCATCTGTGGCTCTCCACACTCCTCACTATTGTGTGCATCTGTGGCTCTCCACACTGCTCACTATTATGTGCATCTGCGGCTCTCCACAGTGCTCACTATTGTGTGCATTCTGTAGCTCTCCACACTGCTCACTATTGTGTGCATCTGTGGCTCTCCACACTGCTCACTATTGTGTGTATCTGTAGCTCTCCACACTGCTCACTATTGTGTGCATCTGTGGCTCTCCACACTGCTCACTAAACTGAGGGTAAAGAATCAGCAAATATGGATTCAGCCTGGCCCTGGAGCACCCTTGAGAGCACTCTCAATTTCTCTAAGAGGCGAAGCCACATGGCTTTCCTGTGCTATGGGGCCCACAAAAAAGGAGCTGAGGTAGGGGTATGGAGAGGGATGAGAAATGTATCCTGCTGCCAGTGCCTGTGGGTAAAGCTCAAATCCATGTAATTTCATTTAAAACCTGTGTTTGCTTTCTGTTACTGTGATAAACACCACCACTAAAAGCAACTTAGGGAGGAGAGGGTTAATTTGGCTTACAGGTTCATCATGGAGGGAAACCGAGGCAGGAGCTCCAGGCAGGAACCCGGAGGCAGGAACTGAGGCAGAGGCCACAGAGAGGTGATGCTTACTGCCTTGCTCCCCCATCCTGCCATCTCCTGGCTAGTTCTATAGAACCCAGGCCCGTCTGTCCAGGATGGCGCCGCCCACAGTGGCCTAGGCCCTCCTATATCCATTATCAATCAAGAAAACACCACTCAGACATGCCCACAGGCCAGTCTGATGGGGGCAATTCTTCAGGTACGATTCCTTCTTCCCAAGTGTTTGACTTGTGTTCCTGGCCAGGCTGGTGTCAAGTTGACAAGAACTAACCAGACAGCCTGTGACCCAAACGAAAGCATTTTAGAAACTGTGGTGGATGTGAACAGCCCTGTGGGTAAAAATAATTGAGGCCCGCAAATGAACTAAAAGTGACATAAACAAACTTTGTTTTCTTTCTAGACTTCCATCCGAGGTTCCCGTGGACTTTTGGGGCTGTGCTCGCCCCTCAAGGGACAATGCCCTCAACCCAGACGGCATGTTCAGAGAGATGCTTGCGTGTGGTTTCTGCCAAATGACTCCGCAGGAAGGGAAGGGAGGTGATGAAATTCACTTACTGTTTCATGCTTTGGTGATGGGAAGAACAGAAAGGTAATTCGTGTCCGGTGTGACACAGCGCTGAGTGTTGCTGCTTATCTGGAGAAACACCCTCAGCCATCAGCAACCCCACCCACACGCTCTGTCAAGCTCAAAGCAGCACACAGACAAACGCAAAATAGAAATTTACTCAGAGTAGTCTTCCCTCCTTATGTAAACTTTCAGTATAAAAATGTCCCCGGTCCTCATAAACAGTTTTCACGTTCAAAAAAACAAATCCAAAGTTTCTGACCTCTGTGTGTGGGAATGGGAATTTGTGTAACTAAGCAAGTGGTCCCAGGTCAGCGCAGTCTCCTTGAGTTTCTTTTTAACTCTCCTTGTCTCTGCGTTAAATGAAAAGAGGACTTACCCGTAATAGAAATACTGTCTTAAAGTACTTGGAAATTACAACTGTTGGGTGCCTGGTTTTCCTCTGCTCCCTGGGCAACTTTAGGAAAAGCATCTAAGATCTCAGCTTTTCTGGGCTTAAACAGAAGCTGAATAGAAGTCAGGCGGTGGCTGGTTCTAGGCTCCCACAGCATGCCTCCTGCTGGTCTGCTCAGGTAAGGCATGATAAACTGGTGTGGAAAACCACATGAGAAGCTGCTATTCCCTCAGCCTGCGGAAGCCGTCAGGAGCATCGACAAGACGTTGACGGTTCATTTGCTACCGCAGGGGCAAGGGAAAAGATGTTCATTCTGTGTCACGACGGCCGCACGGGTGTAAGATGTCATGGATGTCCTTACTTACGGACAGCGCCCCTCAGTGTAAAAGAAGGCCGCTGCAGTGGCTGCATGTGGGCGCTCGTGGGTAGACAGCAGTGACGGTTACCCGGAGATCCACCACATGTCAGCCTACGTGGACTCACTTGTGCGTGCCGGGCCTGGGCAGGTGAAGAGGGGAGGCTTTGGGTGCAATCCTCAGCTTGGTCGACGGGTCACAGACCTGTCACCAGAATGCAGGGTCAACAGCCATTCATTTCACAGTGTCCCTGGCGCTGAAAGGGTGGCTGCTGGCCGAGATGGAAACTGTCTCAGACGCTGTCTTCCCCAAACTGTACCTTGTGTTAGGTAGTACCCGCAAAGTCCCGTGATCCAAAACCACTACGGGGAACCTGGCTTCATTATATTGTCCCCAAGGGCTATTCTGTTCAGAACTCCAGGTTTGAGTGAGGAGTCATCGGTCCACACGATGGAGGTAGATACACTTTTCTTTTTAACTTTGAAAATCGATTTCCTCCGATGCTTGTACAGCAGCTGTTTCAACTTGTCCTTAAAGAAGGAGGTGGTGAGAGTGTAGAGGATGGGGTTCAAGGCGCTGTTCACCGGAAGGAAGAAAACCACTATCCAGGAAGTGATGGTGCCTGAGGAGGGAAACGGACTGTGAACAGGGAGAGAAAGAGGCTCCTCCCTCTTTGTCTCCCCAGACCCAGTCCCCCAGTCTCGTCCCCAGAAAGCCGGCTTCAACGTTCCTCCTCCATCTCCTGTGGATCCCACAGACCACCCCCTCCTCACCTCCTGTCCCCCACTAGTCACTGTATCCCAGTCCCCAACTCCAGCAGGCACCGTCTGCCAAACCACAGGCCGTGCCTGACACAAACCCAGGCAGGCTGTAGGCAGACCTTCTGCCTCTTTCTGTTCCCCCCGACCCAGCCCCCAGTCTCATCCCCAGCTCTTTAGCAGAACACCTGTGGCAGCCTTCCCTGCCCCATACTACCATCTCCTGTGGACCTCACAGATCTCCCCCTTCTAACCTTCCTCCTCCCACTTGCTGCTCTGTCCCAGACCCCAACCCCAGCAGGTATCCGCTGCTGAGCCAAGGGCCACTTCTCTCAGGGCAGCAAGTAGGCTGAAGGCAGACCTACACCTGGACTACTGCTCCCGAGACCCTCTTCCTGCAGTCTCATCCCCAGCTCGCTAGCAGGAAGCCTGCTGAGGTATCCCTTTCCTCTCTCACCCAACCCCAAAGGATCACAAAGATCTTTTCCTCCAACCTTCCTTTCCCCAACTCATCCCTGTACCCCAGCCAACTCATCTCTGTACCCCAGCCTCCAACAACAGCAGGCATTTCCTGTGAACATACAAGCTGAGCAGGCCAGGGAAACAGCCATCACAGAGTGGAAACAGAAACCAACGAACAAAACTCCCAGCCAACAAAGACAAATCCCCAAATCAGCACCTAGACCTATAATCATCCCAAACCCAGGTGCCTAGACACCAGTGTAAAAACACGATCAGTAACAGCCAGGGCAATATATCTCCACCAGAACCCAGCTATCCTAACACAGCAGGCCCTGAATACTCCAAAATAGTTGAAGCATAAGAAAAAGACCTTTAAAGAGCCTTTATTAAGATGATAGGGGTCCCTAAGGAGGAAACAAATAAATCCCTTAAATAATAAAGGAAATTACAAACAGGCAGTGGAGGAAATGAATAAAATGTTTAAGACCTGGAAGTGGAAATAGAATCAGCAAAGAAAACCCAAACTGACAGAATTCTGGAAATGAAAAATTTAGGAATTCAAAGAGGAACTATAGAGGCAAGCTTTACTATCAGAATGCAAGAGATGGGAGAGAGAATTTCAGGCACCGAAGATACGATAGAAGAATTGTATCTGTCAAAGGAAATGTTAAATCTAAAAATTTCCTGACACAAAACATCCAGGAAATCTGGGACACTATGAAAAGATCAAACCAGAATACTAGTTATAGAGGAAGAAAAAGAAACCCAGCTCAAAGGCCCAGAAAATATTTTCAGCAAAATCATAGAAGAAAAATTTCCTAACCTAAAGGAGATGTCTACAGACATACAAGAAACATAGAGAATACCAAATAGATTGGACCAGAAAAGAAAGTCCTCTCACCATATAATGATCAAAGCACTAAACATATAAAAGAAAGAAAGAATATTAAAAGCTGCAAGGGAAAAACCAAGTGGTATATAAAGGCAGAGCTATTAGAGTTACACCTGACTTCTCAACAGAGACTCTAAAAGCCAGAAAGACCTGTATATAATATGTACTTTAGACTCTAAGAGACCACAGATGACAGCCTAGACTACTATACCCAACAAAACTTTCAATCACCATAGGTGGAGAAAGTAAGATATTTTGTGACAAAGTCAATTTATCTATCTACAAATCCAGCCCTACAGAAAGTGCTAGAAAGAAAACTCCAACCCAAGGAGGCTAGCTACACCCATGAAAACACAGGAAATAAATAATATCACACCAGCAAAATCAAAAGAAGGGAAAAACACGCACACACCCCACTCCATCTCATCCCCCACACCACTACCAACAACACAATAACAGTAATTGACAATCATTGGTCATTGATCTCTCTCAATATCAATGGTCCCAATTCCCCAATAAAAAGACAAAGATGTACAGAATGGATGTGAAAACATGATCCATCCTTCTGCTGCATCCAAGAAACACACTTCAACATCAAGGATAGACACCACCTCACGGTAAAGGATTGGAAAAAGATATTCTAAGGAAATGGACCTAAAAAATAAGCTGGCTAACAAAATAGACTTCTAATCAAAACTAATCAAAAGAGACAGGAAAGGCTACTACATTCTCGTCAAAGGGAAAATGCACCAAGATGACGTTTCAATTCTTAACACCTATACCGCAAACACAATGGTATCCACTTTTTTTAAAATAAAGACTACTACAGCTTAAATCACACATTGACCCTCACACACGAATAGTGGGAGACTTCAATAGTCCACTCTCACCAACAGACAGGTCATCCAGAAAAAAACTAAACAGACATTATGACTCAAGTGGACCTAACAGATTTCTACAGAACTTTTCACTCAAACTCAAAAGAATATACCTTCTTCACTGCACCTCATGGAACTTTCTCCAAAATTGACCACATGCTCAGACACAAAGCAAGCCTCAACAGATACATGAACAGTTAAATAACTCCCTGCATCCTATCTGACTATCACGGATTAAAGCTGGATATCAACAGCAACAGAAAGCTTACAAATTCATGGAACCTGAACAACTCTCTACTGAATGAAAAATGAGTCGAGACAGAAATAAAGAAATGAAAGGCTTTCTAGAATTCAATGAAAATGAATGCACAGCACACCCTAACTTATGGGACACAATAAAAGTGATGCTAAGAAGAATGTTCACGGCACTGTGTACTTACATAAGAGAATTTGGACAGCTCTCATGCTAGCAACTTAACAGCACACCTGGAAGCTCTAGAACAAAAAGAAGCAAGCACACCAAGAAGAGGAGACGGCAAGAAATAATCAAACCGAGGGCTGAAACCAATAAAACAGACATAAGGAAAACGATACAAAGAATCAATGAAACAAAGAGTTGGTTCTTTAAGAAAATCAACAAGATAGACAAACCCTTATTCAAACTAATCAGAAGGCAGAGAGGATATCCAAATTAACAAAATCAGAAATGAAAAGAGGGACATGACAACAGACACTAAGGAAATCCAGAGAATCATAAAGACCTACTTTAAAAACCTGTATTCCACCAAATTGGAAAATCGAAAAGAAATAAACAATTTTCTCAATAAGTACCACTCAACAAAGTTAAATCAAGATGAGATAAACAATTTAAATAGACCTATAACTGCTAGTGAAATAGAAGCAGTCATTAGAATTCTCCCAACAAGCCAGGTGGTGGCGGCACATGCCTTTAATCCCAGCACTCGGGAGGCAGAGGTAGGTGGATCTCTGTGAGTTCAAGGCCAGCCTGGGGTACAGAGTGAGTTCCAGGAAAGGTGCAAAGCTACACAGAGAAACCCTGTCTCAAGAAAAAAAAAATCTCCCAACAAAACAAACAACAAAAAACCCAACAAACAAAACAAAACAAAAAAACCCCAAAGCCCGAGGCCAGGTTTTTTTTTTAAAGATTTATTTGTTTATTATATATATAGTGTTCTGCCTGTATATATGCCTGCATGCCAGAAGAGGACACCATATCCCATTATAGGTGGTTATGAGCCACCATGTGGTTGCTGGGAGTTGAACTCAGGACCTCTGGAAGAGCACTCAGGGCTTTTAACCTCTAAACCACCCCTTCAACCCCAAGGCCAGATGGTTTTAGCACAGAATTTTACCAGAATCTCAAAGAAGAGTTAATGCCAATACTCCTCAAATTATTCCACAAAATAGAAACAGAAGGAACATTGCCCATTTCATCTTATGAGGCCACAGTCACTCTGATACCCAAACCACATAAAGACTAAACAAAGAAAGAGAATTTCAGACCAATTTCCCTTATGAACATAGATGTAAAAATACTCAATAAAACACTTGCAAACTGAATACAAGAACATATCAAAAAGATCATCCACCATGATCAAGTAGGCTTCACCCCAGAGATGTAGGGATGGTTTAATATACAAAAATCAATGAATGTAATCCACTATATAAACAAAAAAGAAAAAAAACCTCCACATGATTGTTTCATTAGATGCAGAAAACGTATTTGAAAAAATCCAACACCCTGTCATGATAAAAGTCCTGGAGAGATCAGGGATACAAGGGACATACCTAAACATAATAAAGCCAATTTACAGCAAGCCTCTAGCCAACATCAAATTAAATAGAGAGAAACTCAAAGCAATTCCACTAGAATCAGGAACAAGACAAGGCTGTCCACTCTCCCTATATCTATTCAATATACTGCTTGAAGTTGTAGCTAGAGCAATAAAACAAATGAAGGCAATCAAGGGGATACAAATTGGAAAGGAAGAAGTTAAATTATCTTTATTTGCAGATGATATGATAGTATACATAAGTGACCCTAAAATTTCCACTGGGCAACTCAGCTGATAAACACCTTCAGCAAAGTTACTGGATACAATATTAAATAATAATAAAAAAATCAGTAGCTCTTCTATATACAAATGACAAATGGATTGAGAAAGAAATCATGGAATTAGGATTTCACAATAGCCTAAAATAACATAAGATGAATAGCCTTGAACTCATTGACACAGGAGAATGTGAACAGAATATCAATAGCACAGGCACTAAGATCAACAATTAATAAATGGGATGTCACAAAACTGAAAAGCTTCTGTAAGGCAAAGGACACCATCATTCAGACAAAGCAGCTGCCTACAGAAGGGGAAAGAGCTTCACCAACTCCACACCCCTTAGAGGACTGATATCCAACACATAGGAAGAACTCAATAAACTAGACATCAAAAAACTAAATAATCCATTTTTTTTTAACGCAGAACAGATCTAAACAGAGAATTCTCAATAGAGGAATCTCAAATGTCTGAGAAACACTTAGAAAAATGTTTAACGTCCTTAGCCATAAGGGAAATGCAAATCAAAACAACTTTGAGATTCCATATTACACTTGTCAGAATGTCTATGATTAAAAGCACAAGTGACAGCTCATGCTGGAGAGGACGTGAAGCAAGGGGAACCCTCCTCCATTGCTGGTGGGAGTGCAAACTTGTACAGCCATTATGGAAATCAATGTGGCAGTTCCTCAGAAAGTTGGGAATCAATCTACCTCAAGACCCAGCTATACCACTCTTAGGCATATACAACAAGGGTACTTGCTCAGCCATATTCATTTCAGCTTTATTCATAGCAGCCAGAAACTGGAAACAATCTAGATGTCCCTCAACAGAAGAATGGATAAAGAAAATGTAGTACATTTACACAGTGGAATATTGCTCAGCAGTTTAAAAAGTGACAGCATGAAATTTGCAGGCAAATAGATGGAACTAGAAAAAAAATCATAACCCAGACCCAGAAAGACAAATATAGTATGTATCACTTATATGGGGATATTAGCTCTTAAGTAAATGACAACCAAGCTATAATCCACAGACCCAGAGAGGTTAGGTAAAGAGGAGGGGTCTATGTGGGGGAAGGGGGGCACTTGGATCTCCCTGGAAGGGGGAAATAGAACAGATTTTATGGGCAGACTGGGGGGTGAGTGGAGATGGGGGGATCAGGTTGGGGGATGAGATGGGGTGGAGGGAGGAAATGCAGAGAGAGACTCCTGGAATTGGGAGGCATTTGGGGGATGGTGTGTAAACCTAGTGTAGTGGAAACGTCCCGGACTCTACGAAGGTGGTCCTAATGAGGACTCCTAGCAATGGGGGATACAGAGTCTTAACTGGCCATCTCTTGTAGCCAGGCTAGACTTCCAGTGGCAGGACTGGATTGCATTCAGTTGAGTTGTTTGCCACGGGGGTCCCATGAATATCCCCAAACAACCCAGGCTGTTGCTAAGACCAAAGGTTGCTCTCTGCAAACTGACAGCGTGGCCCCATTGCCAAGGAGAACACCCACACAACTCATTGAACGTGGAGAAGTCAAGCTGGTACCTACTTGGAATCTGCACCCCTATGTTCTAGTCTCTTTGGTGCGGGAAGAGACTCTGCAAGCTACCGAAACAGAAACGTGGACACCAACCCAGCCACAAAACCTTTGACCTACAATCTGTCCTGCCTGCAAAATATGCTAGAGCAATGGTGGTGTTGAACTTGTGGGAGTGGCCAATCAATGTCTGATTTGACTTAAGGCCCACTCCTCAAGAGGGAACCCATATGGACACTGCTTGGGTAACCAACACTATCAGTAAAAAACAAAACAAAACAAACAAACACATGAAAGAAAACAAAAAGGAAAGGAAAAGAAAGAGAAATTGTTTTTGCAGTGCTGGAGACAGAACTCGGCATCATGCGTGCCAGGCAAGCCGAGGATATATCCATAGACTGAGGCCATGGACTTAAGTAGATATAAAATTCCCATAACACATTGCAGCTGCTGTTGTATTTATGAATGCTGCCTAATATATTAAAGGGGTTATGGATTCAAGGTTTTATTGTTTGTGTTTTAGTCATTGACTAAATTTGGGTTCTTGTAAGACAAAAACAGGAATAAATTCTCTGAAAGTATTTTGCAAACTATTATTTCTATACAAAGGTGCTTTTCTTGTTTTTATTGCCTTATTTTTTTAAAAAAAGGCTCTATTACAAAAAACCTCACAAGTTAAAAAAAAGGCACATACTGAAATTAATTAGATCTGAAATCTGTACATCTTAACGAACTGCTATAGTTATAATAAACTTTCTGGATCTATGGAGCTTTGCAATGGAGTTTACACTTTCAGTATTGAATGTATTTTATGCACTTATCCACCATCAAAAACGAAAATTCCATGTGCCAAACTGCCAGTGTCTCTGACTGTGACTGGGTTTGCTTTCAGGAAGTAAATTCAGTTGAGGTTTGCAGCATGGGTTCTGTTCTCAGCTGTCCGCTGCTTGTTTGAGAGGAATTGGACACGTGAGGAGAGACCCTGGGATGAGAACACAGAGGAACACACATGTGGGGACCTAGCGAAAAGGTGGCTGTGTTTAAGGCAGCCATCTTTAAGACAATATGAGACGCCTTGGGCAAAACAAAACCTGAAGATACTTTGACCTTGGCTAGCCTGGACCAGTGAAGTCTCCCGAGTGCTCTGCCCTGACCTTCCAGGATCCTCAATTCCATATCTTACATGGCTTACATGCATGCGTGATGTGAAGGTTAAGCCAGGGCGACTGTGCCTGGTGTGCCACGTTACAGTGGGGTGTCTGCAGACCTCACGTAACTGCACAAGCCCAAGGAAAAGAGTTCTTCATAAGCTGCTCATCACATGTGCCTCGGGGCTTTCCATGTGTTGGACTCTGGGCTGTCACATGACTAAGACATAATTCCCACCCTGATCAGTTCTTCAGGTGGATGAGCTTATAGCCTGTGAGCTGAAGATGATCCCAAGCTCTGTTTAAGAGTCAGGATAAGTCCCTGGGTGGCTCCCAGCAGCTGTGATCTATAGACCTTAGAAAGGGCTTCAGGTAAAAATCCAAACCAATGAAATGCGGTTTTCTCTGAGAGGTAGGATTGTGTGCTGGGTTGGGGAGTTTCCATGAGTCACGTAGCACTTCAAAGCCTGATATGTTTCATGGTGAGGACTACGAACAGGGCTGCTGGTTCTATCTGGGTATGAGCATCTGAGTCATGGGGAATTTGGCAGAATATTTTGTGCATGATTTGCCCCCAGGAACCAATGTAGAGGTTCCGGTGGAACCAGGGAATCTACGTATCCATGTATCTATCTAAATATGTGCCTATATATGTATGTATGTATGTACGTACATATCTATCTGTCTGTCTGTCTGTCTGTCTGTCTGTCTTTGTATCTTAGCTATGACCCACTAGCTAGTTCAGGTAGAAGCAAGACACTTAGACTGATTTTCTATCTTGCTTCAATTTTTTTTTTATTCTTCCTCACTGGACTGTACCACTGTCCACTGCCCACCATAGAATATCAATTATAAAACACTGTGGTGGGAGTGTTAATTCTTCAAATTGATGCCATAGATACTGATGGAGAATTTACCACATGGAAGGCACTCTCCCAGACTCTGGCCTTGTCAAACAAAGGGCCCAAGAAGGTACAGTGTACCTGGGATGAGGAAGGGCTGACCTGTATAAGGTACAGTGTACCTGGGATGAGGAAGGACTGACCTGTATGAGGTAGAGTGTACCTGGGATGAGGAAGGGCTGACCTGTATGAGGTACAGTGTACCTGGGATGAGGAAGGACTGACCTGTATGAGGTACAGTGTACCTGGGATGAGGAAGGACTGACCTGTCTGAGGTACAGTGTACCTGGGATGAGGAAGGACTGACCTGTCTGAGGTACAGTGTACCTGGGATGAGGAAGGACTGACCTGTCTGAGGTACAGTGTACCTGGGATGAGGAAGGACTGACCTGTATGAGGTACAGTGTACCTGGGATGAGGAAGGACTGACCTGTATGAGGTACAGTGTACCTGGGATGAGGAAGGACTGACCTGTATGAGGTACAGTGTACCTGGGATGAGGAAGGACTGACCTGGTACCTCCACTTGAAGGAGAGACAGGATTTTAACGACAAACACTGGAATCCAGCAGATGGCATCTGAGAACACGATAAAGAAGAAGCGGTTTGCCACGGCCACCTCCTTCCCAATGTGGTTCCTCACTTCTGAAGTCTGGAGGGCTGTTTTCTGAATGGAGCAGAACATGGCAACATAGGAAGACACAATGATGAGGAAAGCCAGCAAGTTCACACCTGTTGGGAAGAACACACCAGTTTTACATCTCAGGCAGGAAGTCGGCAGAGATGCATCAGCTATGTGGCTGTTCACACGGGCCTGGCACCGGTGTTTCCCGGAAGTACCCTCCTCTGTGTGCTCGGAGGTGTGTGGCTGAACTTCCCAAGTTTAGGAAATAAAATCAAGAACTGGGTTTTGATTAGCCCTAAAAAGGGATTTCAAAAGTGTAAGTTCTTTATGAAGAGTGAGGCCTGGAAATTCCAATCTGGAATACCAGGAAACAAGACTGCTTTTCTTTTCTTCTTCTTCTCTCTTTCTCTCTCCTGAGACAAGGTCACAGTATGCAGCCCTGGGTGGCCTTGAACTCACAGACATCTGCTTGTCTCTGCCTCCTGAGTGCTGGAATTAAGGGTGTGCACCACCGTGATTGGCAAGACTGCTCTTCTAGAGCATGAAAAACACACTCTTGTGTTCTCTCTCTCTCAGTCACCCACTCACTCTCTCTTACACACACACACACACACACACACACACACACACACACACACACACACACGGTTTTGTTTTTAGTTCCTGGACTGATAACCCTTAAGGTACTGCTGTAATTATAGTGCATGTCTTAGTTCCTGATACACATGAATAACAGAATCTTAGAATTTATCATAAATTTAATTGCCTCAGAAGCATTATTCTTTATGTTTTGGCCCTTCAATAAATCTAACACATAAAGCAAAAATGCATTTTTTGTTTACTTTTGCTTAGGTTGCTCACAGTAATTTGAACTATTGTGGTTTAGAACCCTTTAAACTCAATTTAGAAGAGAAATAAAAATGTTAAAAATACAACTAAATGAATCACTGTTTGGGGGCCAGATAGTTTCACAGATAGCCCCTGTAACATTGATTTCTTGGTCCTCTAGCTCACTTGGTTCTTGCTGTAATAAAAAGGAAATCCAAAACAGTGATTATCAAATTCTTTTTAATAAGCATAAAATTTGCATATGTTTCCAGAGCTGCTAAAAAAAATTCTTAGTCTGAGTTTAGACTGTGTGGAAGACTGGTAACGGCAGGGGAATCTAGGTTATTTTTATCCACAGCATTTTTGATTCCGTGGACCCTCACCACATTGTGGAACAATAGAATTTTACAAGCCTGGTTCGTTTGTCTGAGGCCTCCCGTCAGGAAGTGTAGCTTGGCATGAAGTGAAAGGATGCTGTGGCAGGTGCATAACCCTTTTCAGCAGAGTCTCACGCCTTAGCTGTAAGACACAGTCACTTTCAACTTCTTAAGCACTTCGCCTGGGCCTGGCTCTTGGCTTTGGGTCTCTGACCCCACTGTCTTTTCCTGGAACATATCCCACCGCCCTCTGTCTTCCCTTGGCTGTGCCTCCTCATCCCGGGGCTCCATTTCTCCTTCAAAGCCCTCCCTGGTCCTCAGATGTGGGGCCCCTAGGATATCCTCTACTCTTCGCCCACGGTGCTTGCTGGCCTGTGCTATGAGGATGCATCTGAGCGTCAGTATCTCACTTTCTATTCTCAACGTCTGTGAGAGCTGGGGCTGGTGTATCTTTCGTTCTCAATATTGTGTACAGCTCATAGAAGGTGCACAATAAATCCCTGACCCCGTGAGTAGACTGTAGCGGGTATGTGCATGTGGGTGCATGTGTTTACACATACATGAAGGTCTCTGTGAGGTCCACGTGTGCCAGGAGTTGGGAAGAAGAGAGCCCGGAGGAAGCACAGAAGGCTACAGTATCCTGGAAGGGACATAATTATGAACACGAGGCTACCAAACAAAAGTGGTGTCTGAGGAGAATTACCAGACACCATGGTAACGGTGTAAATAAAGAGCTTTGTTTTTCAGAAAAGCAGAAGGACTGGATGGAGAAATGGAAACAGAGGTTAGGGCCACCCCAGGATGAGTTTTAAGTCTCCGGTTTGTACTTGACCTTGAAGGTAGTTTGGGGCATGATGGTTTCAGCTTGACGGTGCTAACAGGGCTGGTGAAGAGATGAACGTGAGGCTGGGGTAGGGGCCCAGGACAGACTGCGGTGTCAGAGGCAGCGGGAGGCAGTGAGGACACCATGCAGAGGCAAAGTCTCAGACTAAGGCAACAGCCTTGTGCAGAGACACGAGGCAGAGGGACGTTATTCTTAAAGAGAGAATCAGAGAGCTCGCTGATGAGGAGGATGGAGGAGCAAGAAGGGAATGTAATGTTTTAGCTGAAAAAAAAAAAAAAAAAGAGGCCGTGGGAACAGCCCTCATTCTAAGCAGGACTAAGAAGTGTTACACAGTAATAAAAAAAATTAATGTTGAGGTTGAAGTCTGTCAATCACTTATAACAGAAGATATAGGACCATCATTTCAAAGAGGAAAAAATGGGGAATTAAAACTAAAAAGAATTTGGATCAAGTGGCCTCAAGAGCTGTGTTTACAAAAGGCAAACGACCTGCTGGTGTTTAGATAACCTGCTTGTGAGCTTCTAGAATTTTATTAATATTTATTTAAGTTATAACTAAATTTAAAAATTTAAAAGGAGTTTGAGTAATTTGGCAGGGTTTCAGAACTGGACACTAATTTAGAATTTTTCCAGTTCATACTCACTATGAATCTCACAAAGAGAATTCAGGGATGATTTTTTTAAAAAAAATCATCCAAAGGTTCTGAGAGTATGTCTTTGTTTTCCACAATAAAAAATTTAATAAAAATCACCTATAAATGCACGCCAAGAACTTTGCTTTCTGGATGGACAGATCCATATCTGATGGCTTGTGTCACTTCTAGAAAGATGGTGGTGTCATTCTGGGAAATGAAAAATAATATTTACCTAGAAAAATCCCAAGGGAGTACCCTCTACTTCCAAAATCTTCTGCTTGGTCATAATGAAGTGGGAAGCAGACTCCATTTTTCCCATAAAAGTTGCCAAAATAGTCCTCGCTGGTGAAGGGAACGGCTGCTATGAGAAGTCCCAACCCCCAGATGCTGGCGAGGGCCACGGCAGTCTGGCGCTTGCCCAGGCGCAGGTTACTGAAGGGGAATACGATGACCAGGAACTTCTCCAGGGTCAGGAATGTCAGCAGCAGCACCGAGACCTCTGTGGACAGCGTGGCCAGGAAGCCCAGGAGGCGGCAGGGTGCACTCTCCATCCACAGCAGCGCATACTTCTGATACTGCCCTCGGTACTTGATGTCAAAAACGCCCACGAAGAACAGGTACACCCCCATCAGGCAGTCGGCACCTGTGGGAACCCAAGCAGCCCACGTGCTCAGCATCTCTCTACATTTTCCTAGATTCTTCTTCCCGTATTAAATGATCCGAACTACCTACTAGACTACCAGCCAGCCAGTGGACCTGATTCGTTTTCTAGTTTAAAGAGCAGAAAAGGTAACATTTTCTGAGGGCTGGTACATAAATGGAAATGTGTACTACTTGTATAGTTAATAAAATATTCTAGACTAACATGAATATCTAGCCCTCCTTCCTCAACAAGTGGTGGTGGAGGTGGATGGGAATCTGAGCTTCTGTAATTGAAATTAATAATAAATTAAATTAGTAATAATAAAAGTTAAAAATATTAGTTTACAAATCTCAAAACTTATTCCATTTTCCATCCCTCACTCACTGGCCTGTGATTTCATTTCTAAGACATGACCCCCAGGGCTGTGTTTCATGAGAAGAGCCTGTAACCTAAAATCACAAGGAGCAGTCGAGTCATAGCTAGAAAATGTTTGCCCACCAAAGCTAATTTGGCTTGAAGGGTATTTGTTGAATATACAATCCTGTATATAATATATACACAAAATTTTATGTGTATATATACATACATATACAATATATAATGTATACACACATACCAGCTCATAGAAGACAGTCTATTTATACAAGACACATACTTACAACAAAGGATTTTGATGGACATAGCGTGAGTGGTATTCTCAGCCTTAATAAGAGATCTCACGGCAATGACAAGGACATTCCCCACGCTGGTAATGAAAGCTATAACCCAGACAAACACTCTGAGGATACTGTTAGCCAAGAGGTCCTCAGATGAAGAAATGCCGTCCGTCGAGGGCATACAGATTCGGACATGGGGCACATAGGAGCAGTATCGAAAGGTTTTCAGATAACTGAAGTCAAGAGAGAGAGAGAGAGAGTCATTTGACCGCAGTGATTGAGGGGTTCCTACCGGGCCTGGGGCGGGAAGGAGGGGCTGCCACTTTGCTAGCTGGTTTATTACTGTGACGTATTATTATTTCTAGGTAATCTGTTAGTCTAGGTGGTGCTGCTAGGAAGACTAGCACCGTATGGACCTAGACTTCAGAAGCGTGTGGCTGTGTCTGCTGAGAGTCAAGGGTGTGGGGGACTGTAGAGATCCGAGTCACGGGGGCTCTACTGTGGGGGCCTTATTGGATGTAGTATTCTAGTTCTCACTGGATATTCTAGAAAGCAGATCACTGTCACAAAACGGGTCTCTAGCCAACATCCCAGGCTTTCACTGTAAGGAGCCTACGACTCGCAAAAAAAATATTCTCAATGAACATTGAGTATCTAGCCTTCTCCTTGTGCTGGCAAGAGGGGAGAGTCTGAGACCAGGGAAACTGAGTCATTCTGGAGCTGGGAGGAGAAGCAGTCCCCTTAAACACAGGGTTTGGATCAGAGTTTCTTGGAAGGATTTAAGTTCTAGAGGGGAATGAAGGTTTGTTTGGGGTCAATGCGTTTGTAGTCTGGGCATGGGGAATCTCGAGGGTGGGATGGGCCAGCCCACCCCAAACTTGTATGTTTAGATTTTCTCCCGTGGCATCCACTGCATTTGTACTGGGTCTTAAAGTTCACTACTTTCATCTCCCCCGCCCCCAGTTGAATATACTCTTACCATCTCCTAATTCAGTTTCCACACCAGCAATTAGATGATCCCATGGTACTATGTGGGGCCCTCTTAAGATTGTATGTCTGGGTGTCCTTAGCTGCCTGGCCTCCTTCTACCCAAACACAGTGGCCTTCTAACCCCACACAAGCCAGGCCCATCCCCTTCCCAGAGCCTTGACTCTGCTTTTCCTCTGGATGTACTCAGGTTGTCTCAAGTGCCGCATGACTGACCATCCAGATGCATCATCTATCTCTTTACTTTGTTCCATGAATCTCCATGGAATTTAATAGGCATTTACTTATTGGATCAATTACTCCTTTTTGAAAGCTAAATGTGAGTTCTCTGGCACATTCTTCTTCTCTCTCATCACTATGCCCTTAGCATCTCTCTGTGCCTATTGGATGCCAACAACCCAACAAATATTTCTCAGATCAGCAAGAAGATGATGGATTGTTGAATGCTGGGTGTGTTGGAGATATATAAGGCAAATTCTACCCCAAGCGGTGTACAGTCCAGCTTCCTAGGAGTTGGCATCCAATTAAAGGAGTTTGGCATCTGACTTTATTAGCTTCTTTTCCTACCCTGTACTCCTGGCATGAACTTGACCCTTTGGTCCTTGTAGGATTCCATTATGCTCATGGTCTTCAGAAAGAGCCCTCCCTGTTGGTCCTCCCACTGTAACCAGGGGCAGAAGGGAGGGAGGGGGTGAGGAGGCAGGGGCGTTTCAACAATTAAAGGCCAAGGAAGGGAAGAAGAGCAGACCCCTTGGTGGGAGTGTAGCTAAGCTAGCTCGTTTTCTGATTGTTGTTGGTCCCTCCATGACCTTGACTTTGCCATTTACAAAAGCAGCTTCACTGAATTCTGAAAAGGCTGGAGTTCCCTATTCTGTGAAAAACTCACCTTCTGCCTGCAGCAAGTAAAGGGTAGCCTCATTAATTATTTATCTAATGGTGCCACAGGAAGAGGAAAGAACAAAAGCACGTGGATACGCACTGGACACCTGTCTTTGAGGCACCAGGCCTGCACAGACAGAACCAAAGTGTTCCCCCCCCATAAATGCACCTGAATTCACATCAACACTCTCATCGACTGGCTGCACCCAACTTGGGATCTTACATCGATTTCTCCCTAGTTTTGTGGATGACAATAGTTAATTTTGAAATTAGGAACATATAGATTATATATACAGTTGATAAAGAAATGATCATGTTAGAAAAACACATATATGAAACACAACTTACACAGTGCACTTTAGTCATATATATTCAAGTGACTTTAACAAAACTACGATAAAGATTAATTACCTCCATTTTGCAGTGCACTTTTAATAAGAGAAACAACACCTGGAATCTACAAAGCCCCAATCTTAGAGCAGCCGACTGCTCCCTCATGTGAAGTGAATTAATGATTCCAGGTCTCCTGAGTACCCTTTAGCCAGTGCTTCATCTGGTGTAATGTGTGGCACTCTGGTACCCTGAGCTCTTAGTGGGCCTCAATTGGATAAACATCGTGTTTCCAGAGAGAAGGGTCATTCATGTCGGCACATCATTACATTGAACTCTATTTGAACAGGGACCAAAGGTGAGAAAATTAAAACGTTCTCAGTAGGAAAGAAGACGTCTGTTGCATACAAACACAGTTCAGTGACAATTAGACAGTTGAGCATGAGAATGTTTGAATTCATTCATCATGCTTTCTTTTCCCTCTATTCCTTCAAATATACATACATGTGAGAAAGGTTCTTCAGGGGCTGGAACATGCCTGTGTTTATGTTTGGAATCTCTATCCTTTCCAGGTCTCTGGAAAAATATATAATAGATTTAATGTTTTTAGGGTTACACTTTGAAATCATTTCTTCTTTCTTTTTTTTTGGTTACATCTTCAATTTGATGCTTTGAAATTTTATGTTACCTATTCAAATATGAATAAAAATTTCATAGTAGACATTCTGAGAAAATTATCATTAATATAAAAATCTGTAAGTTGGAGCTTTCATACCACTTAAATGCAGAATTATGTTCTAATACAACACTTTGGTGTTATATATTGGAATGGCAAGGGGCTGGGAGAGTGTGGCTCAGTGGTTGCATGCTTGCCCAACAAACACAAGGTTCTGGCTTCCATCCCCCAAAATGGTAAACAAACAAAGAAACAAACAAACAAATACTCCATAGCTCAAATGGCAGTGGTGTCTGATGTGAGTATAACGTTATCTTTATACTTTGATTTAATCAACACTGCCGTGGAAGTTCAAGGTGTTCATTCCATAGTACTGCTAACAGAGAACACCATTAAAGTGAGGTCACTGGGAATCGGGGTGTGAATATTCATTTCCCCCTGGCCTACGTGTCTTTAGAGCAGAACCACTGAGGCAGTAGGAAGAGGCATCAGTCAACTGTTCAGGACCATCATTTACTCAGATTCCAGGGGAAGAATCTTGTTATCTGCCCAGGCTCTTTAACACATTTTCAAAGGGCTCCACCAGGCATCGGAACATTCTGAAATTATCCAGGAGCTTCTAAAGCTTTGGATCTCCGAGTCCTTCAGGACATTGTGAAGGAAGAGCCACAGACTTCTCCGGGGACAAACAGGGAAAAGCTGCCCTCAAAAACCAGGCTTTTACCCTGTTGCTTTCAGCTTATCCGAATGAAGATTTTGCAACATGGTTTTGAGTTTTCCTCGGCCCAGTGATTCCTTCACAGAGGAATCTCCTTGCTCGCTAGACCAGAGTTAGAACTTGAAGAGATACTGATGCTATAGAACCATTAGGTACCCCTGGGAAAACATCCCGAGATCTTTCTAAAAGCCCCCCCACTTCATCTCTTCTCCAGCTTTCTCCTTCACTTATCACCACTGACATTTTTGTGGACTGTGCTGCTACTACAACGTAGAGGCCATTATGTCTTGTGTGTAAGACAGTGCGATGTATGAGTCGATGTCCAGGGTGAACTGTGTCTACCAGCGAGTCTTAGAAACAGAAATTAGACAATAAATAAACGAGAGCACAGAGAGAGGAATGGGGACCTCACCGCTACTACTTTTGGAAAGGGACCCTATGGTGGCTGGATAGTCTCCCTTTTAGAAACGTGTACAGTGAACCTAGAACCTTACCACTCAAGTTCTCTGCCACTGAGCTACATTCCCCAGCACTTTAAATATCTCCCTACACAGGACTGCTCTGCACAAGAAATTGAGTATTTATAATGAAATATGATAGCATCTGGAGAAGAATCATGTCCATAGTCTGAAGTCTGTTGTTAAGTTTAAATATAACAGGTTAGGGCCGGATAGCTGGCTCAGTGATTAAGAGCACTGGCTGCTCTTCCAGAGGACCCAGATTTACTTCCCAGCACCCACATGGTGGCTCACAGCCATCTATGATGCCAGTTCCAGAGATCTGATGCCTTCCCCTGGCCTCCAAAGCCACTGGCATGCATGTCCACATACCTATCCCCACCATGAATAAATTAATAAATCTTTGGAAAAATTACAATAATATATTATAGACTTTGGTTATTTACACTCTATCTTTCTAAGGGCAAAGATCATGCTACCCATCAGCCGATACTCACTAATATTGGCTAAAAAAATTGTTAAATCTTTTGTTAATTTCTAGTAGAAATCCATTTAACAAAAGGAAATGTGATGGTGATGATTAGTATTTGGAAGGAGCTTGGTGTGTTGATGTGCCCAGACCAGCAACTTTGGCTCGTGAGAGGTGGAGGCAGGAGGATTAGAAGTTCAAGGTCATCCTCAGCTGCACAGTAAGCTTGAGGCTAGCCTGGGCTCTGGGAGACCCTGTCTTAGAAAATCAAACAAACAAACAAAAGCCCTACATCTCAAACAAGCAAAACAAAACAAAAGCATCAGTCTTTGGAGTCAAAGAAAACAATGTTTTAGGCTGAAATAGGTAATATAACATTGTTTCTGGTCACAACAAAGCAACTTTAGCCAACAGATGGTCACCCAGGAGAAAGGAACGACAGAATTGAAAGGGTAATTGGCAGAGTTCTTGGTACCAACAGAGCCCAAGTTGGTTGAAGCTGCAAAATACCAAATGCCACCAACTGTTTGAATGTTCACCTCTGTGGGATTTTTTTTCATTTATTAAAAAGTAAAGACCAATTTTTATTCTATAATTTCTCCAGGGAGAGGTGACAGAGGAAAAGAAGGAAGTCTTAGAGAACTTATTTTTGCCATTCTTTTTCAAAACAAAATTATTACACATTTAACTCTTTGTGAAGATCATGGGATTAGATTTTCCCTTCAAGTCCAGTTCCCAGGATGGATGCATATGTAGCTTCAAACACAGATAGAAGCAGCACAATTGAGTGGCCATAACAGCAACTTTGCTATGAATTAGTTCATGACGGACAGTGGACAGTGATGGTCAGGTTTTCCTGGGGACGTCTCGTGGGGATTCCTGCTCTGGCATGAGAAACACCCACTTAGAATCAATTATGTCGCTAAGCAAGACAGCCTCGCTATAGTGCTAGCTGGCATAGTCAGAGAGCTTTACTTACAGAGACTGAAGTTGTTTGAGACTTCCAAACTGGTTCTTGTGGACATACAGAAGAGGGTTGGACGACAGGTTCCTTTTTTATCATTAGAGGAAGGAGGAGGATAAGTATGGCCGTTATTATTATTTTGGAAGGCTAAGATGTTGCCAGTTAAATCTGATGATGAGGCAGGGAACTTACAGTTTCTGAAGAAGATGCAGGTTGCTGAAAACGTGAGCTGGTAGTTTTGTTATCATATTGCTAGACAGGTCCCTGTTGACGACAGTGAGAACCAGAAACAGTCACAATGGGGTTAAATGGCTTGGGCATCTCTCCCCACAGTTTACATCTTCCCAGTTGATGCAAGAGAAAATATGGGTCCAGTTCAACCAGGCTGCGAACTGGTGACATCCCAAGAGTCAGCCGAGGGTTTTTTTTTTCCCATCACTGGCAGACCATGTGGTATCATGCTCATCCTGTTCTGTCTGGAATTTCCTCTCACCCCTTTGCAAATACATTCTGGCTCTGGGACCCCTGATTAATTTCCTGTTTGGCGCACACTCTGCTCACAGGTATCACCCACATGTCTGTGATTCCCACTTATTCCACGTATGCTTGTCCAGCTAATCTTTTGGAGGTCAAGACTTGCATCTTCTATGTATTTTGCATTCCATCTAAATGAGTGGTAGCCACTCGGCATCTCCTCAGAGAATCTTGAGTGGATAAAGTTATGTATTTTAAATATTTTCCCCCACCTTGTTCCTGGGGATGGAGCCTAGGACCTCGTGCATGCTGATCAATTGCTCTGCCACTGAGCTGCATCCCCTGGTGGTTTAGTTACATTTTATAGTTCTATTTTGCACAAGAAATTGAGTATTTCTAATGAAATTTGATACCATTGTCCAGAAATATGATACCATAACCTAGAAAGAGTCGTAGGGTAGTGACTCTAGAGACTATGGCAGAGATCTGTTGCAACTGGAGGCACAGATCTGTGGAGGCTCTGAAACAGCTTTCTAAGAGATGGTGTTAAAGACGAAACCTGTGTACAATTATCTAATTAAGCATAAAGTAAAACATCTTTTAAAAATGTGTATGGGTGTTTCGCCTGTATGTGTGCATACCATGTGGGTGCAGCACTAACGGCCACCAGGAGAGGGCATCAGATGCCCCGGAACTGGAGTTCCAGACAGTTGTGAGCGGCCATGTGGATGCTGGGAACCCAACACCGGTCCTCTGGAAGAACAGCCAGTGCTCTTAACTGCTGAGTCATCTCTCCAGCCCCAGAGTATAAGATCTTAACTATTCTTGGGATCTTGATAGATACGGGCAAGCTAGAACTAGCTATCGAGGTTTTTCCCTAAGGAAGTTGATTTATGGTAACAGCCAGGGTTATGGTTTGGATGTGGTCCGCTCCCCAGTGGTTCAGGTAGGAGAGGCGTGGTCTTTAGTGTTGAGGTGTGGATCCTTAAAAAGGAAGGCCCTCGTGAGGAGTAGTTAGGCCCCTGTGTGCACACCCTCAGAAAATACTGAGGTAGTTTTGTGAGATTCCCGGTAGCTTCTGTGCGAATTAAAAAGGAGGGGAGTCTGACTCCTGACTACCTCTTTCACTTCCGGTCTCACCATGTGACCCCCTCTGCACATCCTCATCATATTTTCACCAGAGGCTGAATTGATGGATCTGACTGACAGGTCTTGGACTTCTAGCCTTTAAAACTGGGCTAAACAAACCTCTTTTCTCCATATAGTACCCA
Source organism: Peromyscus eremicus (assembly GCF_949786415.1). NCBI lineage: Eukaryota > Metazoa > Chordata > Mammalia > Rodentia > Cricetidae > Peromyscus > Peromyscus eremicus. The sequence goes on along the minus strand of NC_081438.1, from coordinate 40,114,620 downwards.
GCCTTGGCTATGTTGTGACAGGGACAGAAAACAGACAAATACAACTATAACACAAGGAAGAAACAAAATAAGGAAAGATGAATGACAAGGGGCGGAGCCATCAGTCTTGGTTATTGAAATTAGGAAGCGCTCGGCAAAGCCCTAAGGATTGGATTTTAGATTTAGTAAAGGAAGGGCAACTTTTAAGGTGAGTAGAGTAGAGCTTGACTAGAGAAACCCATGCTTGGGATTGGACATTGTCTTCAGGAACCCACAAATGACTCAGCATGGGTGGAAGACAAAATATATGCAGGAGCTGTAGAGGAAATGCACCCAGAAGGGTCCCAGGACACAGGAGGTGAGGGCCATATACAAGCTTCAAGGCCTTACTTCCCAGAGTGCAGTGGAAGCCTTGGAGACATACACACACACACACACACACACACACACACACACACACACACACACACGTGTGCACACGCTACAAGCCACTCGCCATCTCAGGCATCTGCCTCTGGTTTCTATATCCCACATCCACATTCCTTCCCCAGACCTGACCAGGAACAGCCCCCAAGAGACCTACTGCTGAACAAGTTGTCTGCAGGAGTTTGACACAGAATGAGTTTTCAGTTCAAGAACAAAACATTATCTATACAAGTCACTTTAAACATTTCTGGATTTTATTTATAATACCCATTCATTTCATGGATTTATTGTAATTATTTTAAAAATGCCTTTTTTGAGTTATTAGCCCCAGTCCTACAGAGCCAGGCATAAAGAATGGAGGAAGGGTTGCTTAAGATATCAATGACCCTTTTAACAATCCCAATCAGCAGGATGAGGTCTTTATCCTACTTACCAATGTGTATCACATCACAGATTTAATTTTAACTTCCAATGATTCAGTTATGTGGGCAGCAATAAATTCACAGCTAAACAGAGGTTTTCCAAAGTCTTAAAGCTATAAAACATGTATTTGGACGGAGAGTTATGTGAGGTGTCTGAAAACTTTTCCATGAGCCTCTCCTCACTGTAGACCAGTCTCCTTGCCTTACCAGCTACAGAAGTCATGACCTCTTGGGGATACGAAGAGCATCCCTCTGACCAGAAATAATCAGCCAACAACATATCAATCATGTCTCGCTTCATCCGTCATCCATTGAGGGCTAACCATACCGGCCATTAGAGAAACATCATCCACGTGTTTAAAAGACCAATCCCCAACACACATTTACATGAAATTGACCCAGGGAGAATAGTCAGAGAAAGTTAGGGCAGGCTGCCTCCCTGTCAATCCTAGCGTAGGATTTTAATATGCTCTTGACTTCAGGATCATGAGGGTTTCCTAATTGGGTTTTAATATCTAATAGCCTACAGAAGTTTGATTGTTCCAAGTAGAAATACAGTCTCCCTCATCATTTAGATTAATAATCTTGGAAGAAAGCAATCACATTCTTCCCAGTAGAACATGCTACTTACAGTTCTCCTAAATTTTTTAAGGAAGAAAATGTCTTCTCTGGAACAAACCCAATTTGATTTCTAGGCAGAAACCTGTAAAACATGGTGAGAGTTAGTCTGCTGTGGCAATCAGCTCCTGCTGGGAGACGCCACTGCTCCGGGGGCCTTTTAATAAGCCTCCTTTGGGGACTCAACAGGAGCTGGGCAAGACTTTCCCCCGAGGAAAATCATACCCATATCTCTTAGGAAGCTCTGCTGGGCCCAGTGTGGTCTGTGAAGTCACATTGGTTTGGTTTCTGATCATTTTTGTAAGTGTCTCTTTTTAAATTCTGTTCCCGTTTCTCTCTAGTCACACATTTAATCAGCAAGCGTTGCTGCGTGCTTACTATCTCCGGAAAACTGCAATCACGACGCACACAAACTACTGTGTTTCTTAGCTTGCCAATGCAAATGTGCCAATTGGCCAATTCATCTGCCCTTTCCCGCCCCCAGGGCAGGTACAATCAGCAATCAGAATCGCCAGTCAGAATTTTTGGCCAATCGAAATGCATTAGATTGCACCCACTTTCAATCTTTGGCCAATCGGGATGCATTAGATTGCTCCCACTTTCTTTGGTTGTGGGGTACCTAGCTTGATGAGTACTAGCTACTTTCAGGTGAAGGATTTCATTTCCTCCACCCCCTTTCCCTAATGAACTTTCACATCAAGGCTGGAAACAAAACAGTACTTTGAAATCCATGGTCAGCGTTTTCCTTGACTCTCCCCATCTACAGGGCTCCTCTCGTACTGAAGCGCACGTGTACTTACAGAACCGTGAGTGAGTCGCACGTAAGGAAGGTGGAGTTCGTTAGGTACTTTATTTCATTGTTTGCCAGATCCCTGAAAGCCACGGAGGGAAAACACTTCAAACACCTTTGGATAAACCATCACTTAGGGGTGCTTTTCACTGATAGAATAGTTCTGAATTTTATCTTTCCTTCCTTCTTTTTTTCTTTTTGTCATATATCTTTCCTAATTTTTGTAGGATTTCTATAATTAATATTATGTTTCCTTTTTCTTTCCAACTGATGCTAAAACTTAATTAAAAAACAAAAAACAAGCCGGGCAGTGGTGGCGCATGCCTTTAATCCTAGCACTCGGGAGGCAGAGGCAGGTGGATCTCTGTGAGTTCGAGGCCAGCCTGGGCTACAGAGTGAGATCCAGGAAAGGCTCCAAAGCTACACAGAGAAACCCTGTCTTGGGGGAAAAAACAAAAAAAAACAAAACAAAAAAAAACAAACAAAAAAAAAAAAGGAAAGGAAAGAAAGAAAGAAAAAGAAAGAAAGAAAGAAAGAAAGAAAGAAAGAAAGAAAGAAAGAACAAAGGGAAGGAAGAGTCCCTCTGGGCTGGACACTATGCTGTTATCTATAAGTGATGGTTTTAATGACTCTCAGGTACGTGAATCTCTGGTACCTTTGGTGGTGTTTGGGGGAGGACTACGAGGTGGGCTCTTGCTGGTCCATCTGCCCCCTGTCTGTTCTGTCGCTTCCCGGTGTGTAAATGAATGTGTTCAACTCCTAAGCATTTCTGTGACTGCATCTCTAAGCATTTCTGTGACTGCATCTCATGGATCCCAGGTTGGCCTCAGACTCTGTGGAACTGAGACTGGCCTTGAACTCCCGATCCCCTCCTTTGCCACCTTACATGTAGTGGTACTAGAATATTACACCCTTCTAGTCCCCTCATGTAGCCTGCTGCTGGCCTTGAACTGGCTATGCAGCTGAGGAAGCCTTGATCTCCTGATCTTTCTGCTTCTTGCCTCCTGAGTGATGGAATTGCAGGTGTGAGCTACCAAAACTTATGACTAATTTTTGATGGGTTTTATTCTCATAGTTTTCTGTTGTTTTAATAATGGCACACTTATATAAAACCTCTATTGCTTACAGGCCTTTTAGTGAAAGATAAATAAATAAATACATACATGGAAATTAGAGTCAGGAAATCAACAAAAACGCACCTGTGAATGTGAGAGCTGAGATACTGACATTTTATTGATTTAGGGGGACCCAGTCACCTAACTTGACCACGAGAAGAGCTGTGGAGGTGATGTATGTTTTTGATGACTGACAATCTTGGGTTGCTGTAGAAACTCAGGGAGGTGTATGTGGCAGGAATAGTGGGTGGTGCTGAAGTCCTGAAACTCTTTAGCAGGTAGTAGTGGCTTGGTGTACCTATGTAGCAAGGGTTTCCTGATCACCGATCATGTGGTGGGCGTGGCCTCAGTCCTGTGGGGGGTGGTGGAAACACATAGGCATCCTCTGAGGCTGACCAGTGTGTGGAGACAGCATCCTGGAGGTGATATTTCAGTGGACATTGGGAGGGATGAGGAAGAAAGCCTTTCGAAGCTTTGAGAAGCCCATGAGCCTGGAGATGGGTTTAGAATTGTAGTTTTCTACGTTTGGATGGAAGGGCATGTAGAGGAAAGTGGGGTTAAAAAGAGCAGATGGGCAAGGGATGGCCAATGCCGAGGGAAATAGGTAAGGGATAATAAGAAGATTGTTCCGTAAAGTACGCCTTTTTGCATAGCACACATACTGTGCCTGAAATGTCCCTTCTCAGCATTGGTTGTTGTCCATCAGTCTGGTCAGAACAAGCAAGAGAAGACAAAAGGAGTTCAAGTGGACTCATGAGACTCGGCCGGGTGTTAAAAGAAAGAGCAGAAAACGCTACTGTCAGGGGACAACCGCGTGATGGGTACAGGTTGGTGGCCAAGGCTGAATATGACCTTACGCGGTTGGGGACACTCCAGGGACTTTCTTGTTCATTTTAGGTTTTTGTTGTTGTTTTGTTTGTTTGTTTGTTTGTTTTTTGAGACAGGGTTTCTCTGTGTAGTTTTGGTGCCTGTCCTGGATCTTGCTCTGTAGACCAGGCTGGCCTCGAACTCACAAGAGATCCGCCTGCCTCTGCCTCCTGAGTGCTGGGATTAAAGGCGTGCACCACCACCACCCGGCCCTCATTTTAGTTTTATGATTTATTTTTAGTTTAAAGATTTATTTTTATGTAACCTGTAGGAGTGTCTTGCCTGTGTTCATGTCTGTGTGGCACAGATCCTGTGTGGCACAGATCCTGTGTGGCACTCTCCAGTGCCTGAAGAGTACAGAAGAGGGCATCGGATTTCCTGGAACTGGTGGTTGTGAGCAGCTATGTGTGTGGGTGCTGAGACTTGAACCTATGACCTCTGGAAGAGCAGCCAGTGCTCTTAACCACTGAGCCATCTCTCCAGGCGCCCCTTTTTTGTTTTCTTTTAGAGACAGAAAGCTCACTATGTAAGCCAGGCTTGGCTTACATTCTCAGTCTTCCTGTCTCAACCTCCTAAGTGCTGTGTTACAGCTAATCTCAAAAGGTATTTTCTCATTTTATTTCACAAGGTTGTGTAAGGTCACTTTTATGCAAGTGTACAATGTACTTTGAGCACACCCACCCAATCCCCTGCTACCTCCCCTCTCCTCACGGGTGTTTAAAAACAGCAAGTGACAATAATATTTTGGTTTAGGGGAGACACGTTAGATGGATTTTAAAGATAATTCTGAACTAAATTTATGGCTAGCCTCCTTAATCCTAGCATACAAGAAATTCAGTCCTTAACAAATACTCACATCCAGTTAAGTAGAGGCATCTGGGCACACAGACGTTCAGGAAGGACTTCCAGCTGGTTACTCACCATGGACCTCCACACAGAGAAAATGGCAATTAGACACAAAATGCTTAAGCCACATCAAAGAGAGTAGTTTTGCTCTTCTCCAGATTTGAAAATTGTCTGCTCTAATTTATATTTTAGGATGAAGTCTTCATATGTAACTACACTTTCCAAATCGTGCCTAAGTGTGTGTACGGCCAGGGGCAGGTGCTGGCAGTCTGTGGCTGTGTGTACAGCATACATCCTAAGACAAATTATCACTCACTTTAATTTTATGAGGTAAAGCGAAAGCAAGCAGCAGACAATAACTGTGAAGTTCATGATCGTTTTCCTTGTGTACCGCAAGCTCATTATGATTTCCAGCACCATTAGTTCTCAAGATGTTTTCTCAGGGATGCATTAATCATTTATAGCATTAAAAAACCATCCTGGAAACTGCATTAAATCTAGGATGTGACAGTTAGGGGAATTATCGAGAGCGAACAGTTCATGAACATGCTGAGATACATGATTAATTTAGGATACCGCGGTCCCTTTGATAAATGGACCAGTCACGGTGTTGCGTCACCCAGTGGAAAGGAACACTGGAACCCCCCCCCCCCCCCGCCCCGCCTGCCAATCATCCCAGCATACTAACAGTGCAAGCACAATTATGGAAACATCTCTGTCCGTAGGGCCTAGATTTGGGATTTTCATTCGTTGTCTCTGAGAAAAAGCGTATTTCCTCTAGTGAGAGTGGAGTGGGAGGCTGCTGGAAAGATGGCTCAGTGGTTAAGAGCGCTGTCTGCTCCTGCAGAGGACCTGGTTCAGTTGCCAGCATCGATATGGCCGCTCACAAACGCCTGGAACTCTAGGTCCAGGGGTCTAACGCCCTCTTCTGGCCTCTCTGGGCACTGCATAAACATGGCGCACAAACAGGCCGGCAAAATACTCATAGGCGCGAAACTGAAAGTGGAGTTGGAACTGTGTTCCTGTGAGATCCTGTTATGTTTCATTCAGTTTAACTGGGATGTCGGGAAATAAAAGCAGCTCTTTGTTCAACCACTGCAAACAGAAACGTGACTTGGGGCTTTAGGAGATGACAGAGGATGGATGCAGAGCCGGCCGCTTAGGCTGCAATCCGCCCAGCTGTTGCCTTTGACTTAGCAACAGTAACTACGGCCTGATGTTCAGCAAGGATGGGCTTGACGCTTTCGGTTTGCAGCATTTTCTCAAAGGCTTCTGTTTCGAAGGCAGGGGTACTGAAAGAGAGATGGATACTTACAAGAAAAACAAGGAGTTTAATCCAGTAAAGGACCTCGGTGAGACTCTGGTGATCGGATTGTCGTCTAAAATTCTGACAAGACACATCAAAATGTTTCCAGTGTTAGAGACATTCCTGAAATCAGTCCAGGGAAAGTATAAAAGGGACGATGAGAACCTGCCTCTCCCAACGCCTGGCCCACTCCTTCCTGGGGGGAAGAGGGGGCTGGGCGTCTTTTTCTTCATTCTCAGAGGGGGAGGGCACTGTTTTCTCCAAGGTCCTGCAGCTCTTCTCCTAGCGCTTACACAAAGTTGGAACTGATCTCTCTCTCTCTGCACCCACCTGACAAACACTGACTGGCTGAAATGGCCTCCACAAACACCCTGCCTGCGGTGGGCTGAATGAAGGGGGGATTCTCATAGTCCCCCTCAAATAATGTAACATGACATAACAACATGACATAACATAACATAACATAACATAACATAACATAACATAACATAACATAACATAACAGCTATGACTGGTCACCTCTAAACGGTAGAGGGGAATCGTATGTCTTCATTATATAGAAGTAACACATGAGTGAAGAGACAGATGTGTTGAATCAGATTTAAATGTCGCCCAGTGTTTGCAGACGTTGGAACTTCACACAGTACCTGCTACTACGAACAACTTTAATGCTTTTATATATCAGTTAGACAAATTAGAAAATGCATTTCCTTAATGACTGGTTAGATGGGTCATGCTGTGGGATGTTCTGTATGTCAAATGTGTTGCTCTGATTGGTTAATAAATAAAACACTGATTGGCCAGTAGCCAGGCAGGAGGAAGTATAGGCAGGACAAAGAGGAGAGAATTCTGGGAAGTGGAAGGCTGACTCAGAGACACTGCCAGACGCCATGATGACAAACAGCATGTGAAGATGCTGGTAAGCCACAAGCCATGTGGCAAGGTATAGATTTATAGAAATGGGTTAATTTAAGATATAAGAACAGTTAGCAAGAAGCCTGCCACGGCCATACAGTTTGTAACCAATATAAGTCTCTGTGTTTACTTGATCGGGTCTGAGCGCCTGTGGGACTGGCGGGTGACAGAGGTTTGTCCTGACTGTGGGCCAGGCAGGAAAACTCAAGCTACAGGGTCATCTTTTTCATGTGCTAATTTTTGATCTAAAAAAAAAATCTATGATTTTTTTCTTTTACTTAAAAATTCTGGTAGGAATTCTTTGCGAATTTCATACAATGTGTTTTGATCATATTCATCCCCCTCCTCCAACTCCTCTCAGATCCACCTCCCCCGTCCCAACCTACTCAAACTTTATGTCTTTTTTAAAACATCTTCTGAGTCCGGAATGTGCCGTCCCTATACTCTCTCGTGTGGGACCGTCCCCAGGAGGTGGCGGACCTACCGACAGTCACACCCTTACAGAAAGCCCGCTCTCCCTCTCATAGCACCTGTCAGTCACCGACAGCTCCTCAGTGGGGTGGGACTTCCTGCCCACCTCCCCCTTCCATGCTGGGGTATATTGTCTGGCTTTGCCCCCTCCCTTTCCTCATTTTTTTCTCTCTTTCCTTCCTCCTTTCTTTTCAATGGGGATGCATTTTTTGAGGAATAAGGATGACAACATGAAACAAACATCAACAGGCAGTGTGGTCTTTTAACAAATGCTATCTCGTGCCCTTCAAAAGGAGTAAATGATAGTACAATTCTTAGAAAATCACATTTTTAAAATGTATTTTTGTTTTAGGTATATGGGTGTTTTTCCTGGATGCCTGGTGTCCACCGAAGCTGGAAGTGGGTATCAGATCCCCTGGAACTGGAGTTAGAGACAGGTGTGAGCCACCATGTGGGTGCCGGAAACTGATCCCAGCTCCTCTGCAAGAGCAGCCAGTGCCCTTAACCACTGAGCCACCTCTCCAGCCCTGAAATCACAATTCTTTAATCTCACAACTAAATGATGCACTCAAGGAGGTCTGTGCAGATGAGCAAATGGACATGAACACATTTGTAAGGGGCCTTGTGGGAGGAAGAGAACACACATTGTATAGTGACAAATCACTGTTTGGAACTGTGTTTAGACAGCAAAAGGAAATAGTGGCCTTTGACACCAGGTGCCGCCTTGTATTCTCAGAAATCCATGGCACGGAGGACCAGGAGCAGACAGTTACAAGAGCACCTACTTACTATGTCACAGGAACTCTGCCCTGGACACTTCATATTTGTTACGTGACGATGCTCGTAGCAGTCCTTGTAAAGAAGGGGTCATTAAGGCAAAGGCCTGGCATGATGAGGAAGTTGGCTGGATCATTAAGCCCAGGACCAGGCTCACACTTGGTCTAGTGGAACCAAAGCCCTGAACTTTCCACAAGCCAGGCCAATCTGCAGACCGTGAACAAGGCAACACAGAACCTTTTATGGCTCTTTGCTTATTGTGTCAAGGAAAACACAAGCAGCTGATGAGAGATGCTTGGGGATAGAGCTGTTGGCTTAATGGTAAAGTGAGGAAATGGTAGGTGTTACTGGGTTCTCCAACCTTTTCAGAGCAAGCCCCGAACTGCTTGCTTCCTAACTCAGAGGTTTCTAACAAAGGGGCAATTCTCCCCTCCCAGGGGCACCTGGCAACATCTGGAGATACTTTTCTGTTGTCATAACTCTTAGAGAGAAGTTGCATTGTTGACATCAAATGAGCAGAGGCCTCCTGCAATGCACGGGGCACACTGTCTTCTCCGCTTCGAGCAAAGAGTTACAGAAGTCAAGATGTCAACAGTGCTGGGGTCGAGGACTTTCTGTTCTTGGTGACATTGGATGGCTGCCTGGCTTGGCAAGGCTGCCATTGGGAGCTGAGGCTCCTCTGTAATAACAAAGCCAGATTTCTTTTCCATGCAACCATCGCCTGACCTACTCATGTCTGAATTCCTTGGGCAAAATGCATCAGATTATATGTGAGTCAGAAACATAATAGACCAGAGACATCCCAGTCTGGAAACTATCCAGGCATTATTGTAAATCATTAAGACTATGAGCATTTGGAGGAGAGAGAAGAGCCAAGATACTTACAGCCAAGTGAGCTGATGCAAGTCTTTGAATATCCCAGGCCTGAGAGCTGTAATGCAGTTGTGGCTGAGGTATCTACAAACAGTACGGGTGAGTTCATTAGGCAAACTCCACACCTCAGTCAGCCACATACAATTAGACCGGTTCGGTGTTGTAGTCTGGGTATCTGCTTTTGCAAGCATGTTCTGAATGAGCTGAAGCACAAGCTGGAAGGACCAGGGGGTGCCCAGAAATACAAGTCCAGGCTGGGCCACACTATGACCAGGGCAAGCAACGTGGCCAAGAACAATATTGGTGGATATTCCATTAGGTTGGAGTAGAAAGAAAGATAACTAAATATGTTGAGCAGTTCTTACTTTAGCCTTTTTTGGTCATATTCTCAGTACGTTACTATTTTAAGAAGTATATATCCAGTGAGCAATGGTATGGGAAAAATAAGATACTGAGATGCTAAGGAAGTGATCTATCAGCAAGAAGACAATATTAGAGAGAGAAACTTTGCATGATTAATTATTCTTGTACTATGAGGAACTTAGGTCCTTTTTTTTTTTTTTTTGGTGTTGATTCAGGGGATCAAACTCAGGGCCTCTCATCTCATGTTAGGCAAATGCTCTGAGCTACATCTCCAGCCCTAACATGAATACCTTGTAGTCTTTTAAGAGTTCTTCCATTTCCCCATCCCACTCCATTCTACCTTTGTGGTCTTTTCTTCAAATGATACCCATAATATACTAATGAAGGAGTTACTCACAGGATCTGCAGATTATACAATCCAAAAAATGCTTTCCTGGATATGTGTGTGATGCAGTTGTGCTGGAGGTATCTGTGGGAACAAGACGGGGAAAGTCACGTGATTGCGGTAAGCCAGTCAGGTGATCGCAGTATACAGGCTTTAAGCTTAAATTGCTGTGTAATGACTTTTTCCCTTTTTCCACCTAAAGGCAGTGGGTGAAACTGGATTCTAAAGCACAGAGCTTTATTCATGTGTTGCCGGGAGGCATGGGAGCTACAAAACAAGACAAGGCAGGTAACGAGGGTTGGCCACCTGCGATCTGGACCACTGAAGTCTGGTGGTGGTTGCTGTGGGATGTTCTGTATGGCAAATGTGTTGCCCTGATTGGTTGGTAAATAAAACACTGATTGGCCAGTAGTCAGGCAGGAGGAAGTATAGGCGGGACAAGGAGAAGAATAAAGCTGGGAAGTGGAAGGCTGAGTCAGAGACACTGCCAGCCGCCACAATGACAAACAGCATGTGAAGATGCCAGTAAGCCACGAGCCACGTGGCAAGGTATAGATTTATAGAAATGGATTAATTTAAGCTGTAAGAACAGTTAGCAAGAAGCCTGGTATGGCCATACAGTTTGTAACCAATATATAAGTCTCTGTGTTTACTTGGTTGGGTCTGAGCAGCTGTGGGACTGGCAGGTGAGATAGATTTGTCCTGACTATGGGCCAGACAGGAAAACTCTAGCTACAGGTGGTGGTGGTGGTGGTGGTGGTGGTGGTGGTGGTGGTGGTGTGTGTGTGTGGTGCATCTAGTCATCTTTTATTCACTCAGGAGCTCTAGCAACCCTCTTTCCTAGCTGGTCTCTATGGGAGACCGACGAGCACCAGGCTGAGCCTTTAGTTCTGCAATTATCTTCATTGTGTTCTCAGGAACAAAGGAGTCCTTTCTAGATGTAAAGCAAGAAGCGAACAAATCAGGGATGTACTCAGGGTCCCAGCAGCTGCTGGACTCTGGCTGCTATGCTGTGTCAACTTTCAGGTCTATGAGTCACAAAACTTGAAAATACAGAATTGATTCGATAGTAGCAGTAACAGCACTATTGAGGGATCCATGGGAAGAACACGCACTTCTGGTCCTCATCATGCAATGGGAAGTTAGCCCTATGTTCTAAAGCAGGCTGGGGCAGGAAACAGCCATACTGATAGCGACTACTACATCAGTGGGTTTTGTTTTGTATAATGTGTGTGTGTGTATGTGTGTGTGTGTGTGTGTGTGTGTGTGTGTGTGATGCTGAGGATTGAACCCAGGGCCTTGTGCAGGCCAGGCAAGTGCTTTACATCAGTACTGTGCTGCTAACCCCTACATTATCTATGGCTTTGGTGTCTCTCATTTCCATTTGAATGGACACTTACACTATTACACAAGGCTGTGCTAATTGTTATGGCATTCTACTGTGAACCATGGGCAGAACATGTGTGTGTGTTTGGTGTCTAACTAGACTTTGAATTTTATTCTGGTGCAATAATTCCCTGTCAGAGCTTCCCAACTGTGGTAGTTTGAGTGTAAATGGCCCCCATAAGCTCATAGGGAGTGGCACTATTGGGAGGCGTGGCCTTGTTGAAGTAGGAGTGGCCTTATTGAAGGAAGTGTGTCACTGTGGGATCTCTTTTTAGGGTCTCTTTTGCTTAAGCTTCGCTCAGTGTCGGACACTTCCCATGGCCTTCTGATCAAGATGTAACCAGCATCATGTCTGCCTGCACGCCGCCAGGCTCCTGCCATGACGGTAATGGAGTAAACCTCTGAAACTGTAAGCGAGCCCCCTTCCCCCAATTAAACGTTTTCCTTATAAGAGTTGCTGTGTTCACGGTGTCTCTTCACAACAGTAGAAACTCTAACTAAGACACCAACCTTTCCTTAGAGTCGTGAGTGTGTTACGAAAATGACTAGAGTTGACCGTCTTTATGTCTCAAGGCAGCGGGATGGAAAGTCAAGACCGGCTTCTGGTTTATTAGCCATCCTCGGGGCAAAAACCAACCACACTTCCACGCACACCCCCACTTGGAAAACATTGCTGATCCAGGGCACCTGCATCATACCTCTGCCCACCTACAAAGCACCAATCCCAACGCTGCAAAAGAACCTTGAGAGGAAGTGAGCGCGTGTATCCTAACCCTTCCCTCTGACCCCAAACCTCCGCTTGCTTCTTGCACTGTGTCTGTGGGGAGACACACGCAGCAGAAATCCCTTTGGGGCTTATGATTCTGTTATGAATAGGACAAATGGACACAGAGCAGCGTCTGTCTGAACGCTAGAGGAGTGTCTGAAGATAATGAAAGTGGATGTGGTAAAATAGATTGTGATACAAAGGAAAACACTAAAAGCGTGTGAGATGCTAGTGAAGGCCCACTGAAGTTTCTCTTCAATATGAAATCCACTACTCAGTTGGGCCAGTTCCAGTTTATTTGAGATGATTTTTAATCCAAGGGCGCAACACATGCTTTTCCTCCTTAGTGGGGAGATGGGCGCCATTGCAAACTGTGACTGTGATGTGCTTTCATATTAGAAGACAAAGGAAAGAGACATTCAGACCGAGGGCCTGTTCGATTCCTCCGCCATGTGCAGCTGGTCTCCCCTCACCAACATCACTTAAGAATCCAGTTTCTTAAATAATGGAGAGCCCCGAGTCTTAGATCTGGTGGCTGTTGCCGGGGAGAGACTGCAAGTCTCAGGTCTCCAGTCCCAGGCGGGGACTGCCGATCTTAAGCTCTCTCCTCGGTGTCTACTTTCTTTTTCCAGAAGAGCCATTTAGAGAATGTGAGAATGGAAACATGACAGTCTGGCAAGCGGTGCCTCTTTCTACTCCAAACCGAGACACGAGTCCATTAATGTATCTCACACTGAATAGCTTGTCTCAGAACAGTTTCCTGGATCATGAATCTCAGCTCTTTCAGCTATCAGAGACTTCTCATGCGAAACACCGGGGCCTTATGTACCAAAATAAAGCAAATAAATACCTCAATGGCATGTGTGTTCATAAGCTATTTTTAAAGGTGACATTGTGCATGTTAGAGCCAGGCAGGCACCTTTAATTATGATTCATTGCCAATGATTGATTGCATTTAACAAGAACTCAGAGTAAGAAGAAATACCTAATTTTTATAAGGTTTGTGTTACAATGAGGAGGAGGATCACTGTTGGTTTCCATGGCAGTAATGATAAAACGTTAGAGTCAACCCCATAAATTGTTTTTTATTTCTCTGAAAGGTCATCGCAAACTGCTTTTTCTTCTTCTTCAACTTTAGAAAATCCTGGTGCTTTAAGAGGTTATTAAGATAACAAAACTGATCCACAGTAAAAGAAAATTTACATTCCTTGAGCAATGTTCATACATCTGGCAATTAAAGTGAAATTTTGATGTAGGAATTTTTTTCCCTTCATGTCAGAATGACAGTAACTCTACCTTGGGGACTTAGAGAGGTCTAGACTGGAGACTCAGTGGACAGGAAGTTATGTGCTATCTTGGGGCGATACACTGATACACAGTAGTGGTCTCAGCAAGCAGGGTTAGTCTCTACCTTTCGGGCCCTGAGGAAATTTGGGAGCTGAATTATGCAGCTATTCCCACATTCTTCCTTCCAGTGGTTACCAGCTGTCTCAAGTAAGGATGTGGACAGCAAATGAGGAAGGACTTGGCTAGAGATGTCCAATGTTAGGTCTCCTGTCTGAACATGCTGATGATCTCCCTGCCTCCCTGGGTACTCATCTTTCTCCTCAAACAGGGTACAAAAGGCACAGGATGGAATCATGCCTGGGACAAGACTGGATGTCTCAGTAACTCTGGAACAAACTGACTAATTTCTCTCCATCCCTAGGTTTTCATTGTGATAGTTAAGCGCCTCCATGTTCATCAGAAGCCTTGGCCTCTGGTTGTGATTCTCCCACTAGCTAATGATAGGTCTTAACTGAGTCCCTTAACCTTTGTACACTTCAGCTGGCTCACGTCTAAGGTGGTCTAATTAGAAATTCTTACAACCTCTATGATACCTGATAATAGAATTTGTTAGAGTTTGGGTCCTAAATGTCCCCCGAAGGCTCAAGTGTTCAAGGCTTGCATCTCAGCTACGTGCTGTTGGGAGGAGCCCAACCTTCAAGAGATGGGGACCAGAGGGAGGTCTTCAGGTCCCTGGGGGCACCACCTTGAAGAGAAGAGTGGGGGCCCAGCTTCTCTCTCCTCCTCATTCTCATCTGTTTCCTGGTAAGGAGGTTCCTTTGCCTCGCCCCATGATTCCAGGACAGGGCCTGCACCCAAACCTCCCAAACTGTGATTGAATGATACCTTTCCTCTTTATAAACTGATTGTCTCAGGTATAAGTGGCGGAAAGACAAAAACCTTGCCATTGTTTCTGTAGGTGACTGCTGTTAAATTGCTTCTCTGGTGAATAGTGTGAACGCCGTGAGCACGGCATTGATTGACAGAAGGAACATGTGGCTTTAAGAATGACGAAGATGTAGAAGCTTTGTGGTTCTGATTTCCTCTCTAGAGGACTCTTGAAGCCTAGGACTAATGTGTAGCTAAGCCAGCGTGACACTGACAGTACGATCACACTCTAGGATGGAGCAGAAGGAACTGACTATGTGTAGGGTTACGGAGAGAATAACCAAAGCAGGTGAGAGGACACCGCACATCCACACCATCCACACACAGCTCCACTAGGTGACCCTCTTCCAGGGATTTGTCTTACTTGAGGGAACCTGTCTTTAATTTCATGAATGTGGAATCACTGATAGCATTTCCAGAGACTTCTCTTTTATGCTAGGTATTGAAGGATAAAACAAGAAAACATTTGGGCCAAGGACCCGACATGTGCAACACCCCTTTGCTGATATTGTTACTAGACCTCTTGGCAGGTGTGGCATCTTCAGAGACCCAGAGGAACTCGACTTGGAAGGACTGGTAGACAATCAACCAAGCTACAAATGGCTGCTACGAGCCTGTGAGTTTCCTAGCCACAAATATCAATAGGAGGCATCATGCTGACTAGTAGAAACATTCTTATTTCTATCCAATGTGACTCTTTAAATACTCTACTTTGAAGACATGAAGTAGACTAATGAGGGACTGGAGAGATGGTACAAGCCCAGCTGTCCTTCCAGAGGACTCTTTTTCAGTCCCAGCACCTAAGGGTAGCTCACAACCGTCCAGGTCTCAGCTATTGTTTCTCTTGGATGCTAGAAGCACGTGGTCTCTTTCTTTCTCACTGAATACTATTTATATTCTATTTACACACTAGTTATTGATGTAGTCTCTCCTCAAATGTACTAATCATCATCATCATCATCATCATCATCATCATCATCATCATCATCATCATGTTTTTGCTCCTATTATCCTGGGATTCAGGCTGTTCCCTGTCATTACACATTTTAAACACAAGGACTATTCCTGCCTATGCTTTCACTTTTTTTTCCCAAATTAAAAAGCACATCCAGCCCCTCTGATCCTGCAATGTCATTCTCAAGTAACATTAAGGAAAGACATGAAACTATGTATTGAGATCTTGTACCTCAAGTCCAAGTCAGCCCTCTGAGAATGGTTCAGTGAAACCATCCTCTAAACTATGAAATGAAAACACACCCTCCTTTCCAGTGCTTTACTTCTTAAGTTTAGGACCAGATTTAGCAACACATATAAAAACTATTTGATTTTGTTCTCAGATCAAAAGTGCCTTAAAACATCACCAGAGTTTCCTCATAAATCTAGTATTTATAGTTACTTACATCTTTTTGAGTTCTGTGTATTTGATGAAAACTTTGACTGGAAGAATGTGGATTTTATTTTTCTTAAGAGATCTGAAATAAAAATCAAAACAATTTTTTGTTACTTTGAGACAAGCTTTCATGTGTCCCACTATGCAGCCCAGGCTAGCCCAGGCTTATCTTGATCTCTATCCTCTCTCCTTAGCCAGTTGGTATAGCAGATTAGATAGGGTGTGATGATTTCACTGTCTCTATTAATTTCTGGAGAAGTAAACAAAACATAAGAACAAAGACTACAGAAGATCCCAATCACCTCGGCCATGTGTGATGAGCACATGACTACAGAAGACCCAACCATCTTAGACATGTCCAATGAGGGCATGACTATGCAAGATCTCATCCATCTTAGACATGTCCAATGAGGGCATGACTATGCAAGATCCTAACCATCTTAGACATGTCCAATGAGGGCATGACTATGCAAGATCCTAACCATCTTAGACATGTCCAATGAGAGCATGACTATGCAAGATCCTAACCATCTTAGACATGTCCAATGAGAGCATGACTATGCAAGATCCCATCCATCTTAGACATGTCCAATGAGGGCATGACTACAGAAGATCCCAACCATCTTAGACATGTCCAGTGATCACATGACTACAGAAGATCCCAACCATCTTAGACATGTTCAGTGAGCACATGACTACAGAAGATCCCAACCATCTTGGACATGTCCAATGAGGGCATGACTATGCAAGATCCTAACCATCCTGGACATGCCCGATGAAGGCAGGACTACAGATTCCTGGCCTTAAATTTCTTTCTGCAAAATTCAGGAAAGTTTGCATGATCTAGAATAGCTAGCTTTGTGGATCTTTCTGTCTTTCCTTGAAGTTTTAGAAGGATTGTCAGCTTTAAAAATGAGGTGACATAAGCCTGCTCCCTTTTCTTCAGCAGCAGGGCCGTAGCAGTAACAGTACATAAGTCAGAGCATAAGGGACAAGCACTCCAGGCCACAGACAGACATCATGAGGTGAACATTAACCAGGTTCATCTAGGAGATCATATTTAAAGTGTATTTTCCTAGGGAGGAAGTAGATCATCCTCACTGGTGACTGGTTTTAGAAGTAGTTCTGGGGGCTGGAGAGATGGCTCAGTGCTGAAGAGCACTGGCTGCTCTTGCAGAGGACCCGGGTATGATTCCTAGTATCCACACAGTGGCTCACAACTGTCTATAACTCTAGTTTCAAGGTCTCTGACACCCTCTTCTGCCCAGTGTGGGTACTGCACACATGTGGTGCACATCCATCCATCCACGCAAGCAACACTCATATACATAAAATACAAATAAGTAAATCTTATAAGAAGTCCTTTCACTTATTTGCTTACTTTATTATTTATAATTTGTCATTATGGCACTACAGGGGTTTCAGTGTTTTTTGTGAGAGTTTAAGTATAAAGATGTGGCGCATGCTCACAGTAATGTCACGTTGCTGGAAACCTTTGGCACGGCTTTTAAGTCAGCTTGTACGCATTCCAGTTCGTTTTCTCTACAGGAACAGTGCTGTGGATACTGGCTGAGAACTAGGGAGAAAAGACAAAGAAGTTATACTAGAAAAAAACAAAAACAAACGAACAAAAACCCAATCATGTTTATTTATGGCAACAACTGACAATTTTCTCTTTTAATCAACTACATAACAATTTATGTCTATTATTGGGCTCCTTGAGCCCTTCATAAAAGTAAATAAGAATTCTCTCCAAATCGAGTTCATCTCATCTCTAGCTTCTTCCCACAGTCATCTTAAAGACATTCAACATCTCACAGAGCAGGAAGAAACCATAAGTGTAAACAAATAAAATCAGACCAAGGACTGAGACAAGATAAAGTTCTGTTCAGTGAAAAGCATCGTTTGTTGGAGTAAATCTCCATGGTGATGGCTGGACCAACTCAATCCGATAGCATGAAGCAGTTGCTAAATGAATGTCACATGGGATACGTGACAGAAGAGCAGAGAGGGAGGCAGAAGATTTTAATAGGATCTTTAATTTCTCCGCTGACCCTATGGACATTGGATTTGATGCAGTTAAGAAAGTGAAAGTTAATTTTTATTTATATTATTATTATTATAATTAATTAGTGAACTGTTTTGACACAGGGTCTTGCTATGTAGTACATTACCTTCTACCTTGACCTGCTGAATGATGGTATTCAAGACATGTGCCATGGTGTGGATACAGCCTGTTGCTGTTACGTGCTGAACTGTGAGCATACATTCTTTCTAATTGTCCGTCCTTCTTTGCATCCCGTTTAAAGTGCATTTAGCTGCATTTCGGCAGCAAAGCCACCACAGCTATTACTGGATCCCCAGTTCATACAGGAGATGCTTTCAGTATATAATGTTTTAGATATTATTATGTGGTCTACATGGTAACTGGCTCAACCCGATAAAGGTAGCATTAGTATGTTTTGTTCAATTTTTATTGACATCAAGAATATTACAGCTGTATTATTAGAGCAGAAGTTGTATTCAGAAAGTACTTGGCAATAAAAGAGTTTCATACAGTCAAGCTGGGTATGCTGCTTGAAGCAGAGACATGATGGGGCTCAGTGGTTACAAGTGCTGGCTGCTCTTGCAGAGGTTCTGGGTTCAGTTCCCAGAACCCACATGGTGGCTCACAACCATTTGTAACTCCATTTCTAGGTGATCTGATGCCCTCTTCTGGCCTCCTCAGGCACTATGCATACATACGATGCTTATACATGCATGCAGGCAAAATACACACATAAAAAATAAAAGTAAATAAATCTTTAAGAATGCAGAAATGTGGGCCTTTCTCCACCCTCTCTGTCTTGCAAAACAGTCATGCCACCACCCTCTTCTGTGGATGGTCCTGAAAGGCCCTTCCCATCTCCATCCACCTCACTCATCAAGACATTCCTTGGGCTCAGATTTGTAGCCTTTGTCCGCCCTGGATGTTATAATAATTGGCATTGTCTTCGTTCTTCCTGCCCAGCTGGCACAGTGATGTTTTGGGCCCAGATCCCTCTTGATTGGGAAGCTGTCTTGTACCTGGCAGGGCTCTGTGGTGCCCCTGCCCGGCCTTTACAACCTAACTGCCCCAGCTACCATCCCACCATCCGAGAATTCTGACAGTCACAGCCAGGCATGGTGTTCCCAGCTAAGACTTTCTTCTCTCAACCACTCTGCATCTGAAGGGGCCATTTTTAAGCATCTTGTCCTGATCCTCTTTGCTATTAAAAACTAAAACACAAAAACAAAGACCCAACCCAGTCAAACACACAGAAAAGCCATAACTTGGGTGATTTCCCACTGTGTGTGAATCGAGCTCCCGAACAAGACATATTAGAAAGAGACTGTTAGAATTTTCAGTTCTATTTCTTACTAATCTTGTCGTTTCTAAATTAGATTTTTCTGTGTTATTTTGTTTTTTCAAGCAGTGAAAAGTTTTAAAAAAGCGTCTCAACAAAGCAGAACTTTAGTCTTGATAAGGGGACGCACTCGGAAGGGCAAGCTCACCGGGCAGGAAGTACACTAGTTTTTCTTCCCACGAAGACTGTGGCTCTCCCCTATTGCCTGGGGTCCTGACCTCAAGGTCTGTCGTGATTGGCTAGTTTTTAAATAATTGGCACACACACACACACACACACACACACACACACACACACACCACAAAGAGGGGAGAGGTCAGCCATTTTAACTCAAGAATGTTTCAGGGCCTTTGTGTAAACAAAGGTTTTTCAGGGTGTGGGGGGGGGAGGGGGGCGAGATTAAGACATTTGCATCCAAAGTGGGACAGATAAAAAGATTTGAATTCCCGGTCATAAACAGTGTTATAGTACTTGGCAGCGAAGACTCATTTAGTGGCATCGACAGTTCCTCCTTGTCTTCTAAACAGTGTTTTCTTCAAACTCAGTGAGATGTAGGCTCCTTTCTTCTACCCTGTCTTGGAGTAAGAGACAATGGCAGTACGGGGCACCTGTTCAGTAGTAGCTGACTCAGGAAGCCTGAGTTTGGGCCCTGGGACAAAGAGTGAACTATTGTATCTATTTCACCAGCACAGTCAGAGGTGAGACCACCCGTGGGTGGCCCTTGGCTGGGAGATGGACCTGGCCCACTGGAACTTGAGGTCTGCACCAGGCCCGGATGACCAGAAGGCGTTTCCTCTTAAGAAGCCTTCATGGCTACATTAACATTCCATCTCCTCCGGAGAGAATCCAGAACTCTCTAGGAGTCAGGTCAGAGATCAGAGCTCCCCAAACACTTTTGTTTCTCTGGCTTCTGGCAAGGACGAAGCTGCCAAGGACTCATGAGGTCCAAGGACATTTCTGGCTTTTAGCCAAGAAAGAAACCGGTCACTTTTCTCTGGGGTCTTTACCCTAAACTGCCTAGCTAATTTTTACCTCCAGTTATAAAATATTTATTTTATTTTATTTTATTTTATTTTATTTTATTTTATTTTATTTTATTTTATTTTATTTTATTTTATTTTATGTGTGTGTGTGTGTGTGTGTGTGTCTGTCTGTCTGTCTGTCTGAATGGATCTATGTGCCCCACCTGTGTGTAGTGTCATAGAGGCCAGAAGAGGGTATCAGATCACCTTAGTCACAGATGGTTGTGAGCTACTATGTGGGTACTGGGAACTGAACCCAGGTCCTCTGCAAGAGCAGCCAGTGCTCTTAACCAATGAGCCATCTCCTCAGCCCCAATTTCTCTTTTCTCTTTTGATATGTGGACTCATTATACAGCCCAGGTTGGCTTTGAACTCAGGACCCTTCTGCCTCAGATTCCTGGTTGCTGGGGTTACAAGTGCATGCCACTCTATATGGTTTAATTTCATTTTTATAGATTATGTATTAATGTATAAGTTTAGGAGTTATAAACTAGTATTATGAAGTGCATACTGCAGTCTTTCTCAGGGATGGGATGGGGATTGTTTTCAGAGCCCTCATGGATACCTAAATTCACAGATGCTCAAGTCCCTTCTAAAAGTGATGCGGTATTTGCATACAACTTACATACAAATCCCTGCATCTTTTCATGTATCTCTAGAGGCTTCATGACACTGATTATAACATAAATGCTGATGATATAGTTGTTACACTATATACATATTTTATATTATTACATGATTATAACAGTATATAACAACATAGAATAATATACATTAATATTAATGACTAGAAAATTTGCTGTACAAGTTCAGCACAGATACAGTTTTTGTGAGACTATTTCTGATTTGTTGGTTGAATGCACAGTTACGTAACCCTAAGTAAGAGGACTGACTGTACACTGTTAGTCTAGAGTTTTGTTGTTGTTGTTTATTTGTTTGCTTGTTTTTGAGACAGGGTCCCACTATGTAGTAGTCTTGGTTAGCCTGGAACTCACAGAGATGACCTTCTTCTGCCTCCCAGAGTGCTGGGATTAAAGGTGTGCACAACCATGCCCAATGTTAGTATAGTATTTAAAATATACACATTACACACATAAATGAAGTTTATGTGTAATAACATGTATCAAACTATATATTCCTCTACACATGTACACACACACAAACACACACACACACACACACACACACACACACACACACACACACACACATCCAACCCTAGGAGCAATACAGAGGCCAGCCTCCGCGGTGAGTGCCCCAAGCGCTGGAGGGGAATGCTGCAGCCTCCTGAGTTCAGCTCCGCCCTCCCAGGTCATGCTGTAGAGTCTCAGCACATCTGCATAAAGGCATTGTGCAACCTGCGTTGACCAACTACCTGCAGAGCTTACTGGCCTTGTTTACCTGCCGATCCTGTTACCTCTTCTATCTCCATCCAGGGACTTCACAGCCACCTCAGTGCATTGCTTGGGAGAATGTTCCCATTCCTGGCAGAACCCTCATTTCCTACAGTGGTCTTCCATGCCTCCCTGTGCAGCCCAGAATCACCATGGCTTAGTGAGAATGTCTTTCCAGATACACATGAGCTATTTGTGAGTTGGGGACACACCTTAATCAGTACTATACTTCCTGTGTCTGGAACATAGTATGAGCTCTTTGTTGAAAAAAAAAAATCAAAGGAAATAGAAGCTTGTTATTAGTCACCATTATTGATTATCTATTCCCATGATTGGTACAGAGACACAAGAAATGAGCATGCATGGAGATGGATCTATTGTTCCATTTTTTTCTCAGGCCCTTAGGCAGACAGGAGAATGGTTACCAGTGAAATACATTGAAATGAAATTGACCTTCTGAAGATAACTGAGCTACTACAGCAGTCCCCCCTTATCCACAGGGGACACATTCCAAGACGCCCAGTGGATGCTTGAAACCAGAGATAACACCAAATCCTGTATTAACTGTTTCCCCTATTGAAAAAGTTCAATTTATAAATCAGGCCAGTGAGATTAAGAGTAACTAATTACTTAATAGAAAAATCATAACAGTATACCATGACCAATGTTACGTGAATGCGGTCTGTCTGTCTCAAGGCGTCACCATCATCATTATCATGAGCCAGAGTCCCAGCTCCTCAAATGTTCATATACTGTTTGGGGACTGCAGGGGACTGCAGTTCTTTGAAACTATTGACCGCAAAACCTTAGATAAGAGGGGACTGCTGTTCCCGGATAAATCCACGCACCACAATTACGTTTTTTGCAAAGCGGATACCGTCTTTGAACCAACACCACTTACAGCACTCCTGTGTTAATGTCACTTTATTGACATTTCCATGGACTGTGCCAAATATGGTCGCCCATCCACTAGTGTCACCTGTGGGGTGGTGATTGATACGCATCAGTTAGTCTAGAAATCAGACAGCATACCACAAAAACAAAAGTATAAAAATTTCACGAAATCAAACCAAGAAAACCCAAAGACCTGCTCAAGCAACAGAATGATTTTTTTTTTAAATATGAAGATAATAAGAGAGAGTTAAACAGACCTCTGTGGGCATTTCCCGCTTTCACTTACAAGGATTTCAGATGTATGCTTCACAACACATGTAAAGCAAAATTACTTTATGTAATCGTAAATGTCTTGGTAAATAGCACCTCTTTCTAATACTGATATTTTGAATCTTTGACTTGAATTTTGGGGATTTCACAAGACTATTGCACTCTGCACATCACTTTGCCGTGTGAAGCTGGGAGGGACTTGTGGAATGGGGTACTGAGTTTGATAAAATCGGAACTTTCTTGTTTTGCTTTGTTGCTGGGGGTTGAACCCAGACCTCGCATACTCTCAGCACGGGCTGTATCACTCCTTGCCAGATTTTATTTTTAAATAAAGCAAAAACCAAAATACCTTTTAATAAAGAGTGTTGAATCCTATTGAGAGAAAAAAACAGTGCCTTGGTTTCTCATGCTTTAATGTCAATTTGTCATTTGCTGTTATAATATTCTTATTTGCTATTTCTTTTATATTATAAAAATACGTACAAACTATTTATATACATCTTTACCAAAAAAAGGGGCCTATTCTGAAGCATCCTTAATTGAGCATGTGCTATAAAAATGGTAAGATTTGCATTGTAATAGAGGGCACCAAAGTCCACACGAATCAAAAAGTAAATTCATGTGGCAGTTGCGTGCTCCTTTGATCCCTGATATCTATAATTTATCTTTATGCCTTTTTCATATCCTGAATGGTGCTTTTGGGATATCTTTAATCGCGTTATGAGCTATTCCATGCGCATCGTTCAGTTTGGGTGGTAGCTAAAACAGAGCCTGGCCGTTTCTCAGGTCAAAGCTCACATCTGCCAAGAGGCGGGAAAGTAACGCTCAGGACTCTACGCGGCGGGAGATGTACCCGCAGGGATGCCTGCGCAGCCCCCCTTGAGGGGAGGGCCACTTAACTGCGCCTTTTTTGGTCTTAGTTATTCTGAATTGAACCTAGCACCTCCTGCATGCTAGGCAAGCATTCTCCCCCTGAGCTGCATCCCGCATCTCCGAACTGAGTGTGAAGGAAGGGGCAGGCAGGAGCGCTCTGTGGAAAGGGGTTGGAATTGTTTCCCATCCAAGGGAAGGGTGCCGGAGTACCCAGGCCCAGACAGCCGCTTGGCGGAGTACCCAGACAGCCGCTTGGCCCGCCGGGATGCGGTTGCCCCACTCAGATGCTGGTTGGCCAGTGCTGAAGAGGGCTGGCCTTGTGTGGGAAGGTCTGAGTTCCCGCGTTGACTGTGACTAACTGCACATATCAACCTCTCTGCCATCAGTTCTCCTCACAGGAAAATAGGCAGATTAGATCAGGCAAGACACAGGGTCTCAACACAGCCCTCAACTTGGCCTGGGGGATGCCGAGTAATGAACTGTGTAGCCTCTTCTCACTTCGTGCTTGATGGCTCTGCTCAAGTCATGTTGCTTTTGCAAGAAGAACCCCATTTCACCTTATTTCAGCCAGCCCGGGGCCTTTTATGTTCTATGCCTGGAATTCCATGACTCCAGAACATCATCCTTCCTTCCTTCCTTCCTTCCTTCCTTCCTTTCTTCCTTCCTTCCTTCCTTCCTTTTTTCTTTCATCTTGTTCTCAATTCAAGTCAATTAAAGAAAAGTGTTCTATGATTCTGTCCTTAAAGTGGATTTCCAAGATGATTTTTTTTGGTCTTTTTATTTGTTTGCAATTCATGGTCCTTGTCCCTCTGGATGTGCTCAGTTATCTGTGCACAGTGTTATTGTTTTCTTAGTTCTTGTTGTCCCATGAGCCCAAGGTCCTTGTTTTCTCCTCATTCATTTTAAGCTCACTGTGTCTCAGTGATGTGCGGAGGTCCTGACACTCAGGGTCATTCTGCATGATCAATTAATTCTCTAGGTGAGCCCAATGGCCGCTTATGGATATTCTTAAAGCCGAACAAAGCTATCGGCCACAAGGTAGCCTCTTAAAGTTGAATTATGAGAAGCAGAGCAGAATTTAGAAGGCCATTTCAATTTTTATGAGACCATCTTTCTGACTTTAGCAAGCTCTGTATCCTAAAATTCAGGTCATTTGCCTGAACACAATGGCAGTGGTTATCAGACCCCCTCCTCCCAGCTCATTACCCTCGCTCACTGGCTGACCCACAGTTTTGGGGGACACATGTGGTGAGGTAGGTGTGTGGAGCACAGTAGGGGGCGGGACTCACCACAGCTGTCCTCGTCGGCACCGTTCCCACAATCATCCACGCCATCACAGTGAAAGGCTCGGGGCAAGCACTTGGTGAGATTCCCACAAGGAAAATACCCTTTTGGGCACAGCGGAGCCACCATACTGCCGTCAGCCATTATGAAGTCTGCATGAGAGATGAGATACAGCATATAAGAGAAACCACATGTGAACGCAGCTGGGCCTTGCTGGTGCTGTCCTGTTCAATGTGACAAGAACTCCATGAGGCTGATTCGTCTGGTGTCGTTCTCAGAGCATCAATATGGAACAACACCGTCAGTTACCACAGCGGAACCTCACACTAACTATACCATGGGGGAGATGGAGACCCATTTTGACTTTTCATTTCAGGGAGGTGAATGCAAAGAAAGCCAAATGTATGGCTCCACCATTGAATGGAGTTGGGGAGGTGTCTACTGCTGGAGACGGAAGGGTAAAGCCCTGCTTAAATAGAGACAAAGACACTGATTCATGCAGCTATTAATCTTTTCATAAGAAGGATTTAAGGTGACTTACTACATATGCAGAAGGACCATTTAAATGGGAGCTTGAGAGAGTGCCTAACCTTCATTAAAATAAGGGGTGACAGCCCAACAGTGACCTCTCATATTAGGGAGTTACTGAGTACCAGCACTCTGCTGGGTAGTTATCTCAGTTACTCCTTCACTCCCCCTAGAGCAGTGGTTCTCAGCCTTCCCCGTGCTGTGACCCTTTAATACAGTTCCTCACACTGTGGTGACCCCCTCAACCATACAATTATTTTTTTTTGCCACTTCATAACTGTAATTTCGCTTCTGTTATGAATCGTAATGTAAATATCTGTGTTATCTGTGTTTCCTGATGGTCTTAGGTGACCCCCCCCCAGTGAAAGGGTCGTTTGACCCCCAGAGGGGTCTCGACCCACGTGTTGAGAACCACTGCCCTAGCGTGTGGCTGGTGTTATATCGTCTTAGCGGATGGTAAACTCAGCACCTCGTCTGGGGTTGTCACCTGGGTGACTTAGCTAAAGTCTGGTTCCACCTTCTGGGTCCAGAGGCTACTGACGACCACTATGCTGGGAGGGACTCGATCCATCCTGGAATCTGCCTTTCACATTAAAAATGACCATCTTGGGCAGAGGGCATAACTAACACGAACAAGCATTGAACCCAAGTTCAGTACAGACAGGAAGTCCGGTGACCATTTGCAAGGTACTTGCCAGGGAGCAGGGTCCACACAGCAATCATAGACATTTAGAGCTAACAAATATGCATTCAAGTTTAAGAGCCCACTTTCCAGAAAAAATAGACATCCTTTTTATACATCGGCTAATAAAACGGTGGAAGTCTTGAGGTCAAGTTGAAACTTCACAAATTTTTGAGAATTTTGTACCACGTGCTTTTGATTACATGCATCCCCTCCCCTGACTCCTTCCGGAATCTCCTTCCTTTCCTGCCTACCTCTGTGTCCTCTCTTTCATTTAAACCCTTCAAGTCCCATTTGTCCTGACCATGTGCCCCTGGGAGACTTCAGGGGAGGGGAGATAGAAGGAAATGGTAGAAAGGGTGATGGGGGCAGGGGGGGGATGGATAATGGAGGAAGGCTTAAACGGGGTGAGGGGTAGGAGGGCAGGGTAGAGGAGGGAGCACAGGGTGGGATAACTAACACTTGAAGGCCTTTCGGAAGAGTCTATAGAAACCTACTATGGAAATACGTATGTACACACATATAAAGAGTTAAATGGTTCACCCTCTAACAGCAACGGTGCCCCCACTCCACACAACAGGCTAACAAATAAAAAGTCCAATGCTGGAAACTTCACAAACTTAAAGAGCAAGCAGACTCCAAAGTCGCCAGCGTTATTATGACTTGTTGAAGGTGTTGGCCAAGTGTTCCCAACGATGATGTCCCCATCCTGACCAGGAAGACATTTGGGTGAGTGAATAGGCTATAGCTGGACTTGCCGTCATGAGCATCACCTACTGTGTGCGGGGCATTCCCTCATTATCTCATCGAATGTTGAAGGCAATGGAGCCACTGGTATTGTGATCATTATGTAAAGATGCTTTTATGGTAGTCTGGGGAAACACCACACCCATTTGGCCTTCCAGGAGATGCTGCCTTGCACAGAGATGCACCCCACAAATGTTCTGGAGACTTTCCTGGTGCTCCTTGTTTACAAAGATGCATTTATAAACAGGCAGGTGGGCACCCAGCCTGTCTGACTCAGTGCGCACACACGAAGCTTCCAAGACTGTCGTTGGAGAGGACAGTTGCAGTTGGTGAGCTTTAAGCTTGTGAGTCGCTCTGACCCTGGAGATGGAGCAAGTGAACAAAAGCAGGGCAGCTGGTCTTCCCCAGGGACAGTGACGTCATGGAGCACTCTTGGAGTGCTCCCAGATGCGCCTTCTGGAACTTTCCTGATCGAGGAGGCCAATCTAGAGTGTGACCCAAGGTTGTCAGCTGGGAGTGGGGATGGGGTGTGGGAGGGAGGGGCAGAAGAAGTGGAGGAGAGAGGCTGACCACAAGTGACTCCAGATGTTAATTACATCTGTCAGGAGTTTCCCATTCTGTGGTGGCTTCTTCCTGGGGCATTTCAAGCATGAACAGGGTATAGAAAGAAAATAACGACTGAACTCAACTCCTTCCTCTCTGTCTGCTGTCTCTTTCATGTCTGGTATTACTTGGGGCTCAATTAACTTTTTAAAAAAATAAATTCCCATTTATTGAGGTTGAAAAAGGAAAGAGCCCCTTTCAAAATTTAACCTTCCTGAAGTTGCAGGCTCCTATTTCAGTTCTGATGGAACAAAACCCAGTGTTCTGCATATCCTACTTGTCATTCTGTCCCATAATCATGAAATTTAAATAATAATTAAGAGCCCCTGCTGAGTTTGGCACCTCCTGAAGGGACCCACTGGCCGTCTGTGGAAGGTGTATTCTGCAGTCTGTGGCTCCTGTCATCTGCAGAAGTAGAGCGAGGCAGTTGATTGAAATTCAGGCGTGATAAAAGTGGAGGCTGCCAACTTCAAAGCAAACTTTGTAGCTTCCAGAAGTTTCCATGGGGCCCCTTTGGCCAAACTCACTGTGGAGGGGAGATCTGGGCTTGTGAAAGGGAAGTGCTGT
This sequence comes from Peromyscus eremicus, assembly GCF_949786415.1. Classification (NCBI taxonomy): domain Eukaryota; kingdom Metazoa; phylum Chordata; class Mammalia; order Rodentia; family Cricetidae; genus Peromyscus; species Peromyscus eremicus. Next base: position 40,086,461 of record NC_081438.1, on the reverse strand, counting down.
CAGTGTCTCTGCTCTCTCCAGTTAGGACTCCAGGCATGGCTGTGCGCAGGCATCACACACTGGTTCTGCGGCTGCTTTTTGCAGGCAGCTGGACTAGTGCCCAAGGGTGCTCTTGGTTTCCGGTCAACACCTTTCCTGGGCGACTGAGAGGTGATGTTCGAGAAGGCTCTTGTAGGGTTTCCATGTAAGAACCATTAGAGACAGTCAGGCCCCTGTCCTGATTATTTGACAACAGTAGTTCTAAATGGAACTGAGGAAATACCCGAGTGAGGTTCTTCTCCAGAAGAACCAGCCTGCCTCCATCTTGGGCTTGAAAGCCATCTTATAGTAAAGACAAACTAGGTTCATTTCTCTTTATGATTAAACCTGTTTCTCAAGCATGGGGCTATATGCCCCACCTGTAACCTTAACTACACATGGTTCTGTACTGCCTGCTCCAGGAATGGCAATCACAGCTTTGTTTCAAAGAGTTGTTTATAACCACCTTGCAACCCTACCTTTGTTTCAAGAGCTTATACGACCCCCTGTGACTCCCTTGTGATGCCCACCTTGCAGGCATGTCTTTGTCTCAGGAAGAACTAACTTGCTATACTTATGTTCTGCTCCTGTAACCCCGCTGATTATGTCTGCCAAATCCCTCATTTGGAAACCCCCTTCCCTTGAGCTACAAAACCTTGTCTTCCTCACATCCAAGGCGGACCTCTGGAACTCTGCCTTAGGGGGTGGCAGCCCACCTACACAAATAAAAAAGCTTGCTGCAATTAATTGCTTGCTTTAATTAGTTTGGCCTCGATGACGTGGGTCTGTGGTCTTTCTCCTCCCAACTTTGGGATCAACACTCTCCCCACACCAGTGCCACAGAGGACATTCCACAGAGGTGACTGGCTGAGGTCATTTCCTAGGTAACCTGAATGGTGCTGCTCACCTCTGTGAGGATGACGCTGTCACTGAGGGAGTTCATGGAGCTGCAGGGATACAGCAGCCATCGCAGACAAAGCCTCTGCCATGCATTTGAGAGCTAACTATTGGAACACCCAGGAAATGTTAACTGGTTGCCAGTCAACAAGACAGTCCCTGCTGTCCCCTCTGGGCGCTCCCTCTGAGCAGAGACAGCAGCACTCTGGGCAGCTCCCACTCGGTGGGTACACGTCCTGGAAGCCACCCTATTCCTGGGACGTTTCAGCACATCTCTAAAAGCACTGTTTAGAGTCCAGGCTGACCACAAACTCACAATTCTCCTGCCTCAGCCTCGTGGGTCACTGTGCCTACCTGGCTGTGTTCTGGTGTTTAAATTTTCCATCTTGTTCAGTGTGATTGGAGAGTCTGCTTTCTTTCTGAATGCTGCACTCAGAGAATGCCCAGTGGGTGGGTGAAGGGCAGAGGAACATGGCAGAGTGTGAAGGCGACAGACTAGAGAAATCCCCAACACAGTAACGCTAGGGCCCCTGTCTCATCTCTCGCTCCTCAGATTCTGAGTCGTGGATTTCCCTGTCTCATAGAACTTTCACTGGCTGTTCTTCCCCTGAGCAGGATTCATCCAGATCCCACTACCATCAATTCACAAATTCACCAGCACCTGGGGCTCCTGCCATGCACCTGATCGGGATGCACCTTGCACAGATATGGGGTACTCCTCACATAGAATGCCTGTGCTGAGCCATTTGAAGGTTAAATGGTCATGGACCAGAGTCAGGGATGATGCTTGACAATGCCTGAAGGATGATGGTTTCCACACTTGCTCCCATTTGGAATATTCCTTTACACTGTGTGACTATATGTCACTGTGATTGGTTTAATAAAAAAGCTGGATGGCCAGTAGGTAGGCAGGATCTTCAGGGCAGAGAGAATGCTAGGGAGAAGGGCAGAGTCGGAGAAGATGCCATGAGATGCGGAGTGAGCAGGATGGGAAGTGAGTACATGAGGCAAGCAAGCCTTGGGGCAGCACATAGATGAATAGGAAATGGGTAATTTAAGTTATAAGAGCTAGTTAAGAAACAAGCCAGGCGGCGGTGGTGCATGCCTTTAATCCCAGCACTCGGGAGGCAGAGCCAGGCGGATCTCTGTGAGTTCGAGGCCAGACTGGGCTACCAAGTGAGTTCCAGGAAAGGCGCAAAGCTACACAGAGAAACCCTGTCTTGAAAAACAAAAACAAACGAAAGAAAGAAAGAAAGAAAGAAAGAAAGAAAGAAAGAAAGAAGCCTAAACTATCAGCCGAGCATTTATAATTACTATTAAGTCTCTGTGTGGTTATTTGGGAAGCTACTGGTGGGACAGAAAAGTCTGCCTACACTCTCAAGTCTATATGCTGCCTCAACATTTCAAATCACTTTACATTAATTATAGCATTTCTTTCCTGTGTTTTCAGTATCTTTTCCTTGTCATGGCTTCCCCTCAATCCTCTGTCACATTAGTCTTACTCAGTCAGTTCTCAGAGGTGGGACATAGCTTAGAGAGCTCATCTAGTGAGATCCAGGTTCAGTCTCCAGTGTCATACCACATGTGTGTGTGTACACACACACACACACACACACACACACACACACACCCCTAAACAAACCAGAAAAGCCATCAGATCTCATCTTCAAAACAAGTAAGCAAACAAACCAGTCCAAATCCTATTCTATCCAGTTGCCTCTGGGGCCAAGACACAGTCTTCCTCCCTTTACAACATCATTTCTCAGAAGAATCACAAAAGCCAATGTCTCCATGGCCTCCTGCCCTTCTGTCTTCAACCCACTGCTTCTACTGCTGGCTTGTGGCTCCAGGGGAGTCTTCATCAAGACCAGTAATGTGTGTCTGCCTGCTGTCCCTCCCCCTTTCTCTTCCCCCTCCTGTCCCATCTTGTCCCTCCCTCTTTCTCTCCCGTCCCTCCCCCTTTCTCCCCCATCCCTCCCCCTTCTTCCCCCGTCCCTCCCCCTTTCTCCCCCGTCCCTCCCCCTTTCTCCCCCATCCCTCCCCCTTTCTCCCGTCCCTCCCCCTTTCTCCCGTCCCTCCCCCTTTCTCCCCATCCCTCCCCCTTTCTCTCCCGTCCCTCCCCCTTTCTCCCTTGTCCCTCCCCCTTTCTCCCCCATCCCTCCCCCTTTCTCCCCCATCCCTCCCCCTTTCTCCCTTGTCCCTCCCCCTTTCTCCCTTGTCCCTCCCTCTTTCTCCCTTGTCCCTCCCTCTTTCTCCCTTGTCCCTCCCCCTTTCTCCCTTGTCCCTCCCTCTTTCTCCCGTCCCTCCCCCTTATTCCCCCATCCCTCTCCCCCCCCATCTCTCCCTTTTTCTCCTTTATAAGATAAAGTCTCACTGTGTAGCCCAGGCTAGCCACAAACTTACTCTCTAGACTAGACTGACTTTAAACTCAGAGATCCTCCTGCCTCTGCCTTCCAAGTGCTGGGATTAAAGATGTGCGCTTAATGTCCTTTCCTGCTACCCGTTTGGTCCCCTGGAGTGTCCGACAAATTCCTCCCCCGTCATCAGGCAGGATGCTTCCTTCCCGGGCTCTGTGGTCCCTCACTGCCTGGCTCTACTTCCTCTCCTAGAGTCCCCTCCTGTTCCCTTATCACTTACTCTTTTTTTATGTGTGTGTTGTTTGTTTTTAATTGAAAAAAGAATTTCGGGGCCTGGGCAGCATCCCCAAGGTCATGTGACAGGCATGAGGCCAGAGCTTTCTAGGTTTTTGAAAGTCTTTGAACAACAAATCAAAGAATTTACCAGAACTTGCAAAGATGATTAACATTTTAGCTTTTAAGGGGTTCTCTAAAATCTATTTTTTTACATTTCATACTGATTTATTAGAAAGCTATTATTCTATTTTCAACAATTAGAAAGACTCTCCCTAGAGAGGACAAGTTCATCCTTCCAAAGGACAGCTTTGGCTTTAGGAGACACGAACATTCATGCTGGGGGCGGGGGGGGGGGGGGCGGGGGGGAGAGGGGGGGGTGAGGAGGACAGAGGGGGCTTGTGGGAAGTTCCTTCCTGACAGCCACAGGGCTTCAGAACACAGTGTTTGGAAAGTTGTGTGAGAAAACAGTCTGGAAATGCGGCTGGGATTCTCGGGGAGGTCAGGCCTCTTGTCTGGGACTTTGCTTACAAGAGGGACTTCAGGGGTAAAACTCCTGGACTCTGGCATTCAAATGACTCAGCAAACTGAAAATAAAGGCAATCGACTTGCTTTAGGTCTGTGCGATCATGGCTTGCTTCATGGTAGGTTTCCGAAGTCAGCGGTGCTTACTCCGACTGGCTCAGCATTACACCGGACTCTAAGCCAATGGAGGTTACAAGAGAGTGAAACAGTGTAACAAAACCCAGAAAGGGGTGTGTTACAATTGTTGCTCTTTATGGATGAGGACTGTGCGGGAATAATCTAAGAATGAGAAATGCAAGGTTTCCTCCCACAACCAGCTGTATATGAACAGCGAAAAAGTAAAATGACTAACACAATGATCTTTTACATCATCAACAGCCTCATACTTAGGCCCAAACCCAAAACATGTCAACAGTCAATCATGGAATGGGGAGGGGCTCCTGGGGGCCCTTCCTCTCCCGGCTGAACTGTTGGTGATGGACAGATTTTAGGGTAGGGAGGGTCATTATTTCTAGTTATGTATCCAACGTGATCCACCAGATAGTTCCAAAGGCGTGGTCACACGGCGGACTTGGGTTAAAATTAGTGGCCATGAGACAAAAGAAAATGGCATGAAAGTGATAAAGGGACCTGCAGAGAGGAGAGGGCGTCGGATCCGTGCAGCTGGAGTTACAGATGGTTGTGAGCCACCATGCAGGTGTTGGGAGCGGAACCCAGGGCCTCTGGACGAGTAGCAAGTGCTCTTAACCCCCAAGCCTCCCCTCCAGCCCTCCTTATAATTTAAAAACCATAGTACACAGTTCGGGGGGCTATGAGGTCGAGCAAGCGCTCACACTGCTGGGAATTCTGCAAAGCACCTGCTTTGGGAAAGAGCGTCTCAGCATCAACGGAACCTGAAGCTTCCTGAAGTGAAGTCGCACACTGTACCATTCAGGCTCTCGTTTGAGTCCAAAGAAATGCTGCCTGGAGACATCCCCATCCCCATCTACTTCACCAGACATTCTCAGAAGCGTCACTCACCGTGGTCCCAAATGGGCAATGACCTAAATGTCTTCGAAAGAGCTGTGTGAAAGACAGGGACAGGATCCCTCAACGACATACTATACGGTCTGGGAAAGGAGCCAGAGGAAGTGAGAAAGTTTTCTCAGGTCCAGCAGAACCACTGGCAAACCTCCTTCACTTTTTCTAGCTTTCTTGCAGGGAAACATTCCTGGAAGTGTGCCTTTTTTGGTGGAAAGATACGCAGTTTTAGCATGCATCGTTCTTCTCACTGGAAATACATTTTTTTCCTTTTCCACTTCCTCTTTATTTGACATTCATCTCTGAAGTCACTTCTGGGAAAACCTTCCCAAGGCCCCCAGGACCACCCCAGATCATGAGCTTTCCTCACAAACCACCTGGAACACCCTTCCACCTTTCTATGGTGATCCTTACAGCCTTGGATTCTAATTGTCACCCCCCCCCCCAGTAACCACACCTTGTTTGGTGGAAAGGATTTAATTATTCATTTTGACTGTTCCTGTGACAAGGAAACTTCTCGGTTTCTGGCACATGACGCATATCTCAGAAGCTGTCATCTACACATAAAATATTCAGGAATAGGAAGGGGCATTTCTGGAAGCCAGGAACACACACACACAGTTGGCACACACGAGGAGGCTGACCCACTCGGGTGTTAGTGAACCCCTGTGCTGTCAGGGAGGACACCTTATCTTTCCCAGGAGATGATTTTAGCTTTGATTACAGCAAGAGCAGCATTTGAAAATGGGAAGGAGGAAGCGGCCGTCAGGAAATGGCTTCAGTAAGGAAGTCCAGCTTTCGGTGAACTCTGCAGAGGCCTGATCCTGCCTGTGAGGAGGTTTACATTGAGACGCTCTCATCTCCTCTGCACCCAGAAGTCACCCCTCTGAGTCCCTCTGACAATGGAAGAGAACTTAGAGCTTCCACGGTTTAAAATATCTCACGCGCTTCCATAAAAGGGGTTTGGGCATAGAGACATCTCCGGCCGGAGAGACACTGTTCTCGGTCTCTGTGGTTGAGACAGAAGGACTCAGAGAAACAGTGAGTGGGAGAAATGGGTTGGAGATGTAGCTCAATGTCAGAGAGTGGACAGAGCCCTGGGTTCAAACCCGGCCTGTCTTCCCCTATAAAATAAGAGTTGGAGTAAAAGCAGTGAACAACCAGATGTTCTTCTAAACCGCAATCGAGCAAAATGTAGATAAGAATGACAGGTGAATGACAAAGAGACTCAGGTCCCAGAGCAGAAAGTCCCTTTTTGCTGTCATTTGTTATGACATAATTAATGTCTTCTGTAGGACAGAATGGTAATTAACATTAAGATTGTAGGTAAACTTGCATATTCAAATTTTGAATTATGCTATCTGCTAAGAGGTTGTACATTGATTGTTAGTGTGGGATTAGCAACTTCTTTGCCAAATAGTTAATGTGTCCCTATCATCTCCAAATTAAAAACTAAAAAGCCTTACTAGTAGAATTAATGTGATAAATGATCCAGGTGGATTCAATTAGCCACCCAGATACACACAGATTGTACAATGAAAATGATTACATTTTTCTTTTTAAAAAATGACTTGGGGGTGAAGAGATGGCTCAGTAGTTAAGGGCATTGTCTGCTCTTTCAGAAGACCTGAGCGGCTTCCAGCACCCACGTTTTGGCTCACAACCCTCTGTAACTCCAAATACATGAGATCTGGCGCCATCTCCTGGCCTCTGTAGGCACTGCATGCATGTGGCACATACCCCGGCAAAACGCATAAAATAAATTAAAAAATTTAAATATTTCGACGTGCTCCTACACATCAGAAGGGTGATCTCTGAGATCAACAGAACCACCTCGTCCGTGTGCAGTATCTCAGGTCCCTCCACACCTACTACGTCTTTTGGCTCTGGCACCCACGGGTCTGTTTCTTTAACTTCATTACTGGTAGTTAGTAGTACCTTAGTGATGATTCCAGTGCTGTGGTGACTGAGCATTTGGCATTTGATATGCGGAGAGCCAAAGCAAGAGTCAGGACTATGACCTCACATTGATCAGCCTAAATCAGCTCCCGTATCAGAGTGCCGCGTCGTCTCTCCAGCTCCTCGTCCCAGGAACAGCTCTTCACTCGGTGACTTCCCGGCTCGCCTGTGTGTACCCTCTCATGTTTCCGTCTTGATACAGCACAGACTTCTCAATCAAAATTAAGAGCACTGGCTGCTCTTGCAGAGGTCCTGGGTTCAGATCCCAACACCCCATGGTGGCTCACAACCATCTTTAACTCTAGTTCTAGGGGATCTGGTGCCCTCTTCCGGCTTTTGTGGGCACTGCATGCATGTGGTGTCTTCTGACTTCCGGGAAAGCACCCCACCCCACTGTGGGAAAATCCCACATATGCTTCCATACCCAGCCCCATGAAAGTCTGCCACTGCTGGTATGATCAGAGTCTGGGCCAGTGATAGCTGGAGAAGTCTGAATGCAGCTGGGCCAGCAGAGGCTGGTACCGGGCCCCTGAGTGGGCCAGGAGAGAACCACTCTGACCCAAAGTTGTGGTCTCAATAAAACCCTTTGCTCATAGCCAACAGGAAAGCAATGGGGGGAGGGGGAAGTCTGTAAATAGGACACGGGTTTAGGCCTGGATCATCCATGAGACAAAAATACCTGAAGTATTAAAATGAGCTGCCTGTGTGGATACACCCATGAGCTCACTTGTAGAGGATCAAGAGCAGGAAGACAATTTCTCCAACCTCACACTCAAATCCAGGGCCAAGCACAGGGAGAACTTACGTTGGAGGACTAGGGCATAAAATAGCTTTAAGAAGCAGTTTAAAATCTATATCCTTAAAAATCCTCAGTAAACAGAGGCTGGGGAGATGGGTCAGTGGTTAAGAGCACTGGTTGCTCTTCCAGAGGATGTGAGTTCGATTCCCAGCACGTGAATGGCAGCTCACAGCATTTGTAGCTCCTGTTCCAGGGAATCTGATTCCATTTTCTGGTCTCCATGGGCACTGCACATATAGGGTGTACATACATGCATTCAGGCAGAACAGATGCCCGGTACCTAAAGATGCCGGAAGTTGGCAACATATCCCCTAGAACTGGAGTTACAGAGGGTTATGAGCCACCGCGTCAGTGTTGGAAACCGGAATCCAGGGTCCTTGGCAAGAGCAACCAGCTCCAATGTACATATATACATAGCTATGTACTAATCTTAGAAAGCTAATGATTGCATACTATTTCCTGCTGATTAAGGCAAATATTTTTCAGTCAAGTAAATTAATTTTATATAGCGCAAATTAATGCATTTTTACAATACATGTGTCAAGAAGGATTCTAGATTGTCCCTGGTTGATTTAGACTAAATCTGTAGACAAACTTAATCAAACTTCGTTTTCAGTGCTTCCTAGTTTTCAGGTTTGTGGACAAATCAAGAGCTAAGATATGATGATCATTTGGCTCTGTTTGGGTTTTGTGCCCCAGTCTCAGCCCACACAAGCTCAGCAATGACTGTCGATCAGGCCAGGACGCAAGGGGACAGCCACAAACGCCAGGAAGGGAAGTAGAGCTGAACCGGAAGCAGGAAGCTACAGGAAGCCCGTGGGGAGGAAGCTCAGCAAAGACAGAGTGGTGAGAGGCCAGGAATGTTGAAGCGGGGTCTTGCTGAAAGGGATGGGTCCCCAGGTGGAAATGCAGACGCAGATGTGAACGACCTTGATGGAGCAGCCCCCGGGAGTCAGGCGGGATGTGGCAGGGTCCGCAGGGAGCAGGGAAATGGGGCAAGACATGGGGGAAACACCGACATGGAAAACCGGGAAGATTTCAGAGGAAGGAGACCAGGCAGAAAACAGAGAGCTCAGCTGGGGTGGAGACATGATAGGAAGAGGGGCACATAGGCAAGCAGAGGGGAAATGCACAGGAAGTGAACCCACGAAGCAGTGACTTCCCCAAATCCCCGACAGGCCATGGTGACCTGTGGTCATACCACCATGCTGTGGACAGCAACAGTGCCCCTTCGGCTTTGGTTATTTCTATCAATCTCCTTTCCTCGAGTCTCCTCAGCCTCCAGCAACCAGTGCTGTACAGCCAAGGAGATTCTCTTAACTTTTACATCGGAGAATGTGCATTATTTCTCTCTGTGTGTGGAAGATGGGTGCTCACACACTCCAAGCATGAGGAGACGAGAAAGACAGGGAAATTCAAATGACCCTGTTTTGCTTGGTGCGCTCTGGAGCCATCACACAGGGTCCTGCTGATGTGCACAATCAATGCACGTCCGTAAAAAGTAAAGGGCTTTTAGAGGATTTGGCTGTAAAGAAATCAAAAGTATGGGCGAAATATTTGTTTATTCTGATTTGAACATCGCATCATAGGCACACAGAGAAGCACATGATCGCCCTCCCTTAAATGGATACAAGTTTTACAAGCCAATTAAAAAGGTGAAGTAAAAATGAAAGCAAAAAGCAAAACACAACAAAATCAGAATATTCCTACTTAGGAGTAGGAGTGAAGGGAGCGGGCATCACCAGGACGGAGCCAAGTCAGGGGTCAGTGGGCAGGAGGAGGACCAGAGAAGAAAGGAGGGCCAGAATTCTATCAGTTGTCATTGAACACGTTTTAATGATCCTTTTCTTCACAACATGGCTAATTTCTCAACTGCAGTGTTTTTCTAGCGTTAACCATTCAAATGCCTATTTATCATGTGAATGCAAAATCAATTGTTTTGGGGGGACATTTTATACAAAGACCCGCCAAGGTCCCCTCCCCTGGAAGTATAGCCATGAGAAATTAATGCACTGTGAATTAAACACACAGAAAAAACATTTTTTATTTTCACATGCTTATCCCCATACCTCCACTAGTCTATCTTGTGTAAGACAAACACATTGATTCTGCTTAGTTAGCAAGTTCCACATTTACTGAGTAAGGAAAACATGAAGTTTGGCGATCCTGGCTCATTCTAAAAGCTCCATGCCTTTATTTTTACATAACTGCTTTACCCCCAAATAATTGGTTATTAGTTGAGTTTTACTTGAGACAGCATTTTTCAAAAATTAGGAAGCATGCAGGGTTTTTGGTTTTTTTTTTTTTTTTTTTTTTTTTTCAGCATTAGCTTGCTTGCCGCGTCCTAGTTTTGTGTTTGGGGTTCAGGTGGAAGGTGTTTTGAAAGTCTTTGCTACAGCTGGCCATGCTCCTTCACCGTGAGGGAGCACCTGAGCGGGGAGCACCTGAGCGAGGCACAGCAGAGCGAGTGCTCCGGAAGTAACACACCTGAGAAAGCTTTGACTATGGGGTCCCAGCTTACCCCACCCCAAACAGACGCTGTTTTTGCCTCAAGCAGGCAAATTTATTTTTCCATTAATGGCGAGAAAGAATTTCAAGAAGATTGGCTTGAAGTACAATTGATTTTCACAGCTAGGCACAGCATGGGTGCAATTGTGTGAAATTAAAATGTGCTTGGAGAAGCTTTTCTGTTTTCTCAGCGCCCAACTTAAAAGAACCCTTGGTTTGGAAGGCACCCCTCAAGGCCTAGCTGCAACTTGGCCACTAGGGGGCACTCAAACACTGCTCACCGCAAAATGCCGCCGGGGCTCTGCTTTGCGTTATCACTTTCATTGACGAGTAGGGAACGATTTTAGGACATAGCAGTTGGTAGTTAGCAAGTAGGAGTCTCCGTACTTGATACTTTAATTTTCTACAGAGGCGCACTGTTTGAGCTTGAAACACTGTCCCTATTCATTCATTAAAATCCCTTTTAAGGTGGTTTGGGTCAGGTTAGCAATAAACCAGAGTGAAATAATTAATGATAAAGTGCACATCATGATAGATGCCTGGAGACCGCTGGCTAAGACAACCTAAGTTGTTGGTTAAGACAGCAAATATAATTTACTTTTTGAGCACTCGAGTGATCGTGGTCCAAAGAGAAAATGATCGTGTAGTTTAAACTGCTCATTATAAAAAGTGATCACAAATTTAACTCAGGAAAGCAATTTTTATTCTGAGGGAAAAAAGTAATGGCTTTCATTTGGTTATAATAAAGAGCCTTACTGTTTTAAATGTCAAGAATTGAATGAGAAAATACAAGAGCTTTAGTAATTATAAAACAAATAATTACAGTTTCGTAAGATGCCAGTATTGGCTAACACGTCACACTTCTAAAGCCTCTCACGGTAAACATAAAGGTTGAAGACGTGGAAAAGCAATGCAAACTTAGAAAATAAAATGTATCAGAGAATTGTAATTAATCAATAAACGTTTATTAGGTTTGAGGTATAAATCTAAAATTAGACCCTCAGAAATAATCCAAAATGATCTGTTTTAAATTTCTTCTCTCTCCCGCTACTTTTCCGAGCCGATCGCTGCAGTAAACCATTAGCTGTAATGTTAGAGCGGCTTTGGGGTCAGCACACCCAAGCGCAGGAAGATGAGCGAGGGTGTTGGTGATCATTAAGTCCTGAGCATCGAGGGAGGGCTCGTTAGAGAGTGCAAGGCCTTCCCGCTCTTCCCTTCTTGACCATCCTCCTAAACTGAATGGGGACAGAACACGACCTTCTGAATTGAGATCTTCAACCAAATCAGACCCCTGTTTCTAAAGCCGTGGTTTCCTGAAAGCTGAATTTATTGTTTCTCGTTAGAGAACAGATTTCCATGTAAGAGAGGTTGAAACACAAAATCCAAAGCCGTGCTGTGCACACTGGGGTAGGGCCTTTTACACGTAATGTGAAACCAAGTTTTAGTGTCATTACAAATTCAAAATAAGACTGAAATATTTAAAAATCTGTTGGTAGTTGTCCTTAAATACTGCATTTTATGCTCGGAAATTGTGTCTGTGCTCTTAAGCAGTACATTTTACTTAAAGATGAAAACTATTCACTCGGAATTTGTTTAATTAAATTGAGTAGTAAAAAAAGAGGTTTTTTTTTTTCCCGGAATTTCAAATTCTAATATTTATTCTCGAAAGTTTGAAAGAAAAACTATAAATTAACTGAATACATTTTGAGCCAAAATAATAACGAGTTCACTGCCATGGGAGTGGATGTTAAGTGTATAACTTTGTGGAAAATTAGATGTTTACTTCAACTTGAAACAGTTTAGCTGTTCCTAGCTCTAAAAGCCTGAAACTACTGATTAGGAGGTGAACACTTAAATCAGTTTTCCAAGTCTCTGAACAGGTAAAAAAGTTATGTAAGAATACACATTTTTATATTTTAATAACTATTTTACATAGGTGAACTCTTAAGGAGGCTTTTTTTTGTTTGCTTGCGGTTTGCAGTCCCTAGTTTAGATGAACAGAATCAAACAAACAGATATACAACACACTAAAAAAAAAGCAACCCAGCCACTAACAATTGATTACATGCATTTTATAGGCATATTTCAACAGGTTGGATCTTTCAGTTTACAAATTTACCCTTCTCTCAGAAGGAAATACTAAAATACATTTTTTTCTCTGCTATAATTGGTATGTCAACATTGATTTTTAAAATACAGCTCATCTCGAGTTCTAACAACATGAAAAGTCAAGTTTCTGGGAAGGCATGCTGCATTCGGAAATTGCGAGGCTGTACGGCGCTTCAGGCTCCTAATGATCATTTCTGTGGGATGCACACTGGGGTGTCTGTCTTTCAAACCCTGCATTGAGTCTATTGCAAACATCACAGAACGATTTTCTAATCTTTGGGAATCGTAGTCATGTAAAGTGAGAAAGCAGCAGCCTTACCTTTGACCCCCGTCAGAACGATGATCTGAAGTAGGAGCCACATTGCAATCAACCTGAGCGAGAGAGTCGCCGCCGGAATCAGAGGACAGAGCGGCAGGCTTGCAGCAGCCGCGTCCTTCGACGTGTCCTGCTTGCTCCTTGGAAGGAGTTCTGATAGACTCTGGTGCCTCCCGTGTGTCTGAGCATGCTCAGCTGAAACCTCCCTGGCATGAAGGGACACCGACGCTTGTCACTGGGGAGCCTGCTGGGTTTTCCCCCCCTGTCCTTACATTTTGTTTGTTTCACTTTATTTTAAACGTAGAGTTGTGTTCCTGGCCAGTACGCCCATCCTGGTGTAAAAGGGTGATGTAAATAGCACTTTAGCCTTATTAGATAACCAATATTTTCATAGCTTGATGTTTTTCTTCGAAGCACCTGGAGCAACTCGTACCCATTCTTAATCTGAACATATGTACGGATCCCAAAGCGTGAAGCAATATAGATCTACCAAGAACGGACTGGGAACGCTTTAGAAGCAGTTTTTATGCACGATGCAAATGAGAGAAAACTCCTTGCTAACACATGCATGAAGGACACTAGGGGCCGTGCTGAGAGGATTTCAAGTGACATTCAGACAGATGGTAAGGTTCCAAGTGTGACCTTGTGTTCATCAGGTGAAACAGCCACCGAATACTTTAAACTTTGCTCAGTTTCCTCATAACCACGGCCGAGTTTTAAAGCACAGAGCTCCCCGCTTAAACTCAAGTCTGGGTCTCACCCCCACTCAATGCCACTGTGGCGTCTTTCTCGCTCACACCCCAAAGCAGCTTTTTAAACAGCGGGCTTCGTGTAAGCTCCGAGTGTAATCCTAAAGGATGTTCCAGAAAGACAGGCAGGATTTCCTTTGGCAGAGTATAGATTCTTTATTTTTTTTCACTGACTGGAGACGGTCTGTGGAGAAGGGCCGTAGCGCGGATGAGAGCAGACAGTTTGGGAAGGGACACGACCCCTGCTCGCAGCTCACGGCAGCAGCCACTGGCCGTCGGCAGGTGGAGCAGACGGTCTCACTCTCTTTCCCTGCAGCCTGTGATAGACTAAGAACTCAAACAGAATTTGAGACACAAAATATTTTATTTATCACATAATGAAGTCCGATCTTGAGCCTTTTAAGAAGTGAGCTACATTCCTTTCCACACTCTCTCGGTACGTTGAAGTCCAGGCTCTTCTGACTTTCAGACAAAAGGAAAAAGCATCAGAGTCAAACATGAAAAGAAGTGTGTGAAGGTTTTTCTGATGTTTAAAGAAACTTTTTTTGCTGTTGTCCACTGAACTTGAGGTCTTTTAAGATAAAACAAAAACAACAGCAAAAAACAAAACAAAAAAACCCCATCACTTAAAAAAACAACAAAAAGACTCACTGTGCTGATGAGATCACTTCGGATTCGTGTACTGATAGACGCTGAGAGTCGAGTGTTAAAACTTAAAGCATAAATCTTAAAGTACCATTAATTGGCCATCACAAGGCTATTTGAAGTTTAAATATAGCCTCTACCAAAAAAAAATGTATCTTTGGGGAAAGAAAAAGGTGTCTAAACTTCAAAGACTCTGGTTTAGAATTCTGCATTAATGCTAAGCCCAAGCTTAATAATAACTGAATTTGCTACCTGCATCAGGCTGTTCAGAGGTAATCTTTGAGATGCTGACATAGGAAGATGCTGAATTCAGTAATTATGAATAATAATTAGGAACACCGTCAGCTCACTCCTGGCGTGGGAAGGCAGGCAATGCATTTTACCTGATGTGCAAATGCAGAGGCTGAAATGCACACAGGGACACGATACACGTGTGTAAGCAGGGACGAACGAACCCAGCTTCTCCTTAAAGGGACACTCTGCAAGCGGGTTCCAGGGGGTGCTTCACGCAGAGCTAGAATGGAGGACTTGGCAAACTGCTTCAGAGAAGGTCACAAGGGCCTTAGTGATCTTCACTACAACTGCCTCCCCCTCCCCCCCCCCAGCCCTCCATACATGACGTACTATCCAAGGCAATTTAACCAGGTTCTTACTAATTGTGGGGAGTTTGTGTGCTGAAATTTGAGGTTCCTGGTTCTGTCTGGATAAGGGGTGCAGCCTGCCAGTCTCTACCAGAGTGACCTGTATAGACATTATAGAGATCACTGTAAATATAACACTCAATCCTCTTCCTTTGAGGACACTTTACTAATCAGACAAATGAGTTGCCCTGTGACATCCGAACACATGCAAGTGATGCCTTTTGATCACCTTTCCTAGTCCTTCATTAGTCTTTCTTTTTATTTGTTCTTTGAGAATTTGGTGCAGTGTATTTTTGATCATGTCCATCCCCTTACACCAGCTCTTCCCAGACACACCTCCCTTCTCTACTTAGAGACCAACGTTGTGTCCTCTTTTCCTTTCTTCCTTCCTTCCTTCCTTTCTTCCTTCCTTTCTTTCTTCCTTTCTTTTTCTAGACAGGGTTTCTCTGTGTAGACCAGGCTGTCCTTGAACTCAGAAATCTACCTGCCTCTGCCTCCCGAGTCTGTAGTGGCTTTTTTTTATATGTCCATATTACTGTTTGTGGTGGTTTGAGTAAAATGTCCCCATAGGCCCACAGGGAGAGGCACTGTTAGGAGGTGTGGCCTTGTTGGAGTAGGTGTGGCCTAATTGGAGAAAGCGTGTCACTGGACATGGGCTTTGAGGTTTCAGATGCTCAAGCCAGGCCCAGTGTCACTTTTTCTTCCCGCTGTCTGCCAATCTGGATGTGGAACTCTCTCGGCTACCTCTCCAGCACCATGTCTGCCTGCCCTCTGCCACGCTTCTCACCATGATAATAATGGACTTACACCTCTGAACTGTGAGCCAGCCTCAATTATATGTGTTGCTGTGGTCATGGTGTCTCTTCACAGCAATAAAACACTAAGACACTGTTCATCATCAAAGGAAATCTGGACAGGAACCCAAACAGGGCAGGAGCCTGAGACAGGAGCTGATACAGAGGCCATGGAGGAGTGCTGCTTATTGGCTTGCTCCTCATGGCTTGCTTGGCCTGCTTTCTTAGAAAACCCAGGACCACCAGCCCAGGGATGGCACCACCCACCATGGGCTGGGTCCTCCCCAGTCCATCACTGATTAAGAAAATGCCTGATAGCTGGATCTTACAGAGGCATTTTCTCAACTGAGGGGTAACTTCCAGATACCTCTAGTTTGTGTGTCAAGCTGACATAGAGCAGCCAGAACGGTGGCCATCACTGGGTCATAGCCAGGGCTACATCCTTAAAAAACTGTCTTCTTTCTTTCTCCCGGTATCTATCGATTGCCGATAGTTGTCCGACTTGGTGTCCAGCTCCCGTCTCCACGTGGGATTTTATCTGACTTCTCTGTGGCTTATTAACACCCCACGATCTTTGTGGACCGCATCTTCTTTATCCATGCACCTGTTGGTGGGTGTCTAGGCTGGGTCCCCACCTTAGCTGTTGGGAAGAACATAGACGCGGGTATATCTCTGTAGTAATCTGACCTCAGTTCTTTTGAGTCTTTCCTCAGAGAGGGGGGCGGGTAGTGTGCTGCTTGGATTAGACAATCTGCTGAACCATTTGGTAGCAGCCCAGATGAAAAGGGCGAGGCAGGAGGAAGATGGCCGCCTTCTTCTCCACTGGCCCTTCCTTTCTCTCTCCATGTTTTTTTGATTTACCCTGCTCCTTTTGATTCTTTGGCTGGTATCAGAACCATATTTCCAGGCTTCCGCCACTGACTGGGGATCAGCGGCTCTCCAGGAACCTGCCGGGTTCTCTCTCTCTCTCTCTCTCTCTCTCTCTCTCTCTCTCTCTCTGCCTGCCTCTGCCTCCTGAGAGCTAGGATTAAAGGTGCACATCACCACCCCAGCCTCGTGTTCCCTTTCTTGATGATGTGATAGTTCAGGATCTCAGTGTGGTTTTGATTTGCATCTTCCTGGTGCCTGAAAGACACCGAGCACTTTCTCAGATATTTGATGACCACTAAATACACTATTTGCTGCTTTAGTTTCAGATTAACCAAACTTCAGTTTAATTTTGGGAAAATGCAGCCAGGCAGGCCGCTTTCCTCTTCTGTTGGTCAGCGAGGAGTTCCACGCAGTCCAATTGTCCGTTCTAGAGAGACCGAAACTGCAACGTTCTGTCCTATTAGAAGATCACTTTTCAGCCTGAAGACATGGCTCAGTGGTTAAGAGCACTGCCTGCTCTTACAGAGGACCTGAGTTCGATTCCCAGCACCTACATGCTGGCTCACAACCATCCGTAACTCCAGTCCCAGGGAATCTGATATTGTCTCTAACCTCTGCAGCCATCAGATACACACATAGTGTACACACATGAATGCAGGAAAAATACTCACAGACATAAATTAAATAAATCTAAAACCAAACAAAAATAAAATTTAAAAAAAGAGGACATTTTTTCACATGGTTAGTGGAAGGTAAATTCTCCTCCTGCATCTGAATAAAAAAATTTTAAATCAAGAATAAAACTTACCTAACTGTGCTCAGAAAACCTTGATTTTAATATCATTTCAGAACTGCTTGATGGCTTCATTGTTGGTTGGCTATAATATTCACTAGCTTGCCAAACTGTGTTTTTAATCAAGGTATTTACTAAATTCCCTGTTAGAGTCAGTGTTCTATGGCTGTGAAGAGACACCATGACCTAAGCAATTTTTATAAAAGAAAGCATTTAATTGTTTTGTTTGGTAAGCCAAGCAGTGGTGGTGCACACCTTTCCTTTTCTTTCTTTTTTTTTTTTTTAAATTTTTGTTTTGTTTTATTTTTTGTTTTTCGAGACAGGGTTTCTCTGTGTAGTACTAGCTGTCCTGGATCTCGCTCTGTAGACCAGGCTGGCCTCGAACTCACAGAGATCCGCCTGCCTCTGCCTCCTGAGTGTTGGGGTGGCACATGCCTTTGATCCCGGCACTCAGGAGGCAGAGTCAGGCAGATCTCTGTGAGTTCGAGGCCAGCCTGGTCTACGGAGAGAGTTCCAGGATAGCCAGGGCTACACAGAGAAACCTTCTCTTGAAATACCTCCCCCGCCAAAAAAAAAAAAAAAAAAAAGAAAAAAGAAAGAAAGAAAGAGGTTTAGTCCATTGTCATCATGGTGCGGAGCATGGCAGCATGTATGGTGCTGGGGGGAGAGACAGAGACACATAGAGACAAAGAGACAGAGACAGTGAGACAGACACAGAGAGAGACAGAGAGGAAGGGAAACTGGGTCTGCCACAGGCATATGAAACCTCAAAGCCACCCCCAGTGACGCTCTTCCTCCACACGGTCACACCTCCTAATCCTGCTAAGCACGTCACACAGTTGCCCTGCCTGTGACCGAGCATTCAAACACAGGAGCCCAGGGAGGGTATTCTCACTGAAGCCGCCACACTCCCACTGTACCCGAGGATGGCAGACACACAGAAACACCTTTCCTCTCTACAGATCTGTTGTGGGATATTTGTACACCATGTGAAGATGTGTCATCGTGAGTGGTTTAATAAAAAGCTGAACCACCAATAGCTAGGCAGGAGAGGTTAGGTGGGACTTCCGGGCAGAGAGAGGAACTTGGGATGGATCTAGGTATGCAGGGGACTCCAGCGAGACACCTAGGAAGTCAGACTTACACCAAGGAGGAGAGGTAACAAGCCACGTGGCAGAACACAGATTAATATAAAGGGGTTAATTTAAGTCTTAAGAGCTAGCTGGGAACAAACCTAAGCTAAGGCCAAGCTTTCATAATTAATAATAAGTCTCCATGTCATTATTTGGGGGCTGGAGGTCCAAAAGAGTCCAACGAGAAAGACTACTCTAAGATTCTACTGATTTTTATCCATAAATTCAATCCATTACCAGTTTAATGTCATTTTCTGTTTGTAGGGTAAAGAGCATCTTGATATCCCATGCATAATTACATAAATAGGTAAGACTTTTCCTCAAAGAGATGAATTTATATAATAACAAACACTAGAGATCAGAGCCTACAGCAGCAAGCCAAGAGGGACAGTATTCTCCAGGGTAATTTACTTATCATAAGTTGTCATGGGAAAAACCTAAGTAATTCTGCTGTAGAAGCATAGTATCTGTGATTATAATTATGTGTTAGCTTCTCATGGTGGGGTCATGAATTAATTCATTAGTCACTAATACTGGTGTTTTATAGAACCCTCTTAGAAGTGACCACAGACTCACTGGCACCCCTCAGGCGGAAGACATGCCGAATCACACGGTCCCATCAGCCTTTTGTGTCCCCTAGTTGAGCAAATCAGTCACCTACTCTTGTATAGTCAAGAAGATCTGAGTTCACACCGTCCTGTCCTAAATCTAAAATAATTTAAATCAGGCTCCGTTTATCCAGACCTGTCACTCTTGGCAAGAGCTGCTACCAGGACCACAGAGCCAGAGCAAAAACTGTTACCCAGGCATCCACTGCTGGCGAATGGTAGATTAGATGGTCTTTTTTTTTTTTTTTTTTTAAGACAAAAGGTATCTCTGTGTATCCCTGGCTGTCCTGGAACTCACTCTGTAGACCAGGCTGGCCTCGAACTCACAGAAATCTGCCTGCCTCTGCCTCCCGAGTGCTGGGATTAAAGGCGTGCACCACCGCCGCCCAGCTGTAGGTTAGGTATTCTAAAAGACCTTTGTACTTCAAGACAACAGCATCTGCATTAAGGAAATTGGATTGCCTTTCTGGAGACTTCAAAACAAGGAATTTAATTCTACAGGGAAAGAAAGACAAAAAAAAATGCTGGAATGTTAACAGAGCATAGTAACAGATGTAAAAGCTTAGGTGGTGTGATAAGTACGTGTGGACACTAGAATTGCGTTTTCCAGCCCTCAGGTCACTGGCGGGTTATGAGAGCTGACCCACAGCCCCTTTGGATCGAAAGGTGGAGACTGCAGCAGCAGCCACAAGAAATGCAAACTCTCGGGAAAACACTCTCAAGTTAGCCTGCCATGTTTTACTCACATCTTAATGTCAGACAAATATTAGCTCATTGTCAAATGTCAGTTAAACACACGTGGGTGAGAATCAACAGAAACAACAAAAACACATTTGTGCCCTGAACACTGTCAGTTACTGAGACGATCAGTTCTCGAGTATTAAATGCCTTAGAAGGAGGCCTAGATGGAATCACAGGAAAAGGAAGAAATAACCCACCCTGCGAAAGAACCACAGAGAGTTTGGAGAGGTGGCTCAGCAGTTAAGAACACTGGCTGCTCTTCCAGGGGATGCCGGTTCGATTCCAGCACCCACATTGGGGCTCAGAACTGTAACTGCAGCTCTAGGGAAGCTGATGCCCCCTTCTGGCCTCTGTGGGTACTGCACATGCATGGTGCACAGACATACAGACAGGCAAGCACTCATACATGAAAAGTAAAAATAAGTAAATCTTTAAAAAAGAACCACAGAGACAGTATATTTCTGAGACTTAAGAACTCAATCAACAGACCATGCAGTCTGGAGAGAAAAAAATGTAAATTTTCAATAACTAGTTAATCAAAGTGCCTAAGGGAGAAATCAATTAAAATGAAGAAGAGATAATATTGGAGAAGCTTAGAGTGTCTAGAACCAATAAAACACAAGGGTTTGTGAATATGCAAACAATTAGGTAGATCAAATACACGTAAGTACACCAGGAGACATTTGGTTTTGAAATTCTGGCTTTGTAAAAAGATAGATATTTAGGAAGGCCCAAAGTCTCACGTGTACAGTCTTGTCAATAACACCATCGGACGTCAGAATAAACGTGGTGACATTCAAAGTTCTGAGAGAAAGTAACAGGGAACTAAAAATTGTGTACCTAGAACTGTTTTTATTAAATTTATTTTTGTTTTTTAATTATGTGTATATGTGTGTCTGTGCATGTGGGTGCAGGTAACTGGGGAAGCCAGGAGAGGGCAGTAGATCCTCTGGAGCTGGAGGTACAGATGGTTGTGAGCTTGCCCAACATGGATGCTGGGGGTCCATCTTGAGTTCTCTGGAAGAGCAGCGTGCACTCTTAACTACTGAGCCCTCTATCCCGCCTCCTAGCACTATCTCTTAAGAAAAGTCAAAGTAAAATTAAGCACAAGATTCATATACAGACAGGACCTTCAATGAACTGCCAAGAAAGGAGCCATCTGTTTGAATTGCGTGGGCTAACAGATGAGTCCTGAGTTTGTCCAACTTCATTGAGGACTGAAGTAATGTCAGGTTTCCGGACATACACAAAGTCACATTGAACCTTAGTGAACTTGAAACACGGAACACACCAAAGTCACAGGGAACATTCCTGAACTTGAATCTAGTCAATTCCGATGGATGACAGACAACCCGAAGGATTGTGACCAAGGCAGAGATGTTTGTTGTCCTAAAGCCACTAAGAACTTGATGTCACTGTGGTTGGGACTGCCATAGAAAACCTGGTCATGGCTCATGTCTGGAAACCATTGGTCCAATCCATCCTTACTATTTCAGGAAAAACACAGACAATCGCCTCGCTTAGGAGAGTGCACCACCGTGATGGCTAATTTTCATCGTTAACTGGACTGAAGTTAGAGTCACACAGGAGACAGATCCCTGGGGTGTCTGTGAGGACATCTCTAGATGGACTTGACTATGAAGACAAAGGCCAGGACACGGGACGTGCTCTAAGGAAATCTGCAGGCACAGAGGTGAGTCAGTCCAGGAGATGGCCTGCGTGTGCTGCAGGCAGAACCGGAGGGGCAGGGCCACGGGTGGGGGGGGGAGTGGGCCAGGGCCATGGGGGGGGGGGAGACAGGATCACGGGTGGGGGGGAGGCTGGGAGGGTCAGGAACACCAAGGCAGTTGGAGCCCATATGCTGTTGCCACAGGCTGCTAATGTTACACATGGTGTAGTAGGTTTGGTGTTTTTCCTGGTGAGTTTTGATATGGCTTTGATCATAGTTTTTCTTGATAGTCTCCACACCACCCCATTCATTCCTTTTGGGCTAAGAATATTTACTGTGACCTGTTGTATATGAGATGTAACTTGTTTGATTGTATAAAAGCTCACAGTTGTGAGTCCTTTGCTTTGAGTACAAAAAAACTTTTCTTTCTTTTTTTTTTTTTTTTTTTTTTTTGAGACAGGGTTTCTCTGTGTAGCTTTGCGCTTTTCCTGGAACTCGCTCTGTAGACCAGGCTGGCCTTGAACTCACAGAGACCCTCCTGCCTCTGCCTCCCGAGTGCTGGGATTAAAGGCGTGTGCCACCACTGCCTGGCAGATTATTTTTTTAAAACAGTGTTGGAACTGTGAAAGACTATGAACCAAACACATTTTGCCTTATGAGATAGCTGTGAACCTTTGAGGACCAGAGGCAGAACATTTAAAGGGAGATGTCTGGTTGTCATGACAACAAGGGAAGGGAGGGGGCATGTGTTGACCAGCCTTCTTTCCTAGTTTGATGGCATTTAGAATCGGTAGGAGGCAAAGCTCTGGGTGTGCCCGCGAGGACGTTTAACAAAGCTTTAGCGGAGGTGAGAAAACCCATTCTGAATGTGGGTGTCCCACCCCATGGGCGGCAGTCCCAAGCAATCAAAAGATGGAAGTGGACTGAGCTCCAGCGTTCATCTCTCCTCACTGTCTTACTGTGGGCATAACGGGATCCGCTGCCTCGCACCCCGGCCTCCGTGTTTCTCAGCCAAAATCAGCCGGCCTTCCTTCCGGAAGCTGCTTCTGTCCGGCATTTTGTTACAGAAACAGAAAAGTAACTCATGTATGCTGTGTAGATGGAATCAGTTAATATATAAATGTAACTTTCCCTATAAGCATTTTCTTCTCTTATTTTTTTGACAAATGGGATTTTACTAAATTAAAAATATTCTGAATGACAAGTGAGACAATTAGCATATATTATTATAAAAAATATTTGCCTGCTGTGCATCCATAGACGGATAACTTCCAGAACATGTAAAGAAATAGGAAAGTAAAGCCAACATAAAAGACCTAATTAATGAAAGGGGAAGTGAGCAAGTATGAAAGCCAATAAATGTATGAAAAATATTCAATATCAGATCAAAACTTCATTAAGATTCCATGTACCCTCCGTCAAAAAGACTGTTATTAGGGACGCAAATGACTATAAATGCAGCAAGGATGTGGGAAAAGAGGAACAGCATTCTTTGCTGATGTGAGTGTAAACTGGGGCCAATCACTGTGAAGATTCCTCAGAAAACAGAGCTAGTGTATGATTCAGAATTTCCTTCTAATAGCTACTGTAGGATGTGTTTACACCCAAATTTCTTGAAATAAATTATCCAAGAATTAATTCCAGAGCTAACATTCCTTTTGTTACTCACAAAAGGATTCCTGAAATATTAACTCAATTCTTTCTCTTTTGGAATTATCAAACTGTAACTGAATTTGAATGCACACCTAGTCGACAGCCTCTGTTTTCTGGTGCACACGTTTTACAGTCTCCAGGTGACTCAGTTTAAAGCGTCAGGTAACAAAACGAATTAGAGCTTTACCAGCTGGCCATTTCAAACTTGAAGCCAGTGCTGGGTCAACACCGAATGTGCCCTTCCAGAAACCAGCACAAGTATGGTGAGGCTGTGATCTTTGATTTAAAGTGAACAGTCACAAAGCATTTTTTCTCTATGTTCTTTTTAAATTCATGATGTCAGCCCTTCCTTCTCATAAGATCATAAAAACCAGAAGCTTGGTTGGACCCCCAGAATCTGTCGACTCAGTCTGAATGCTCCAGATGGTCACCAATCTCCCTGTATCATATATTGCGTTTTGCTTGAGTCAAAACACAAGTTTATGCTCCTCCTTTTTTGTTTCTGGTCCTCCCTGGAACTCAGGGGACTCCTAAAACAAAGAGCTAGGGAAGCTGTCTTTACTTACACTCCTGAGCCTAGGAGACGGGCGGGTAATGAATGAATGTTTCCAGGCTTCCGCAGCTCTGTGCATTCAAAGTGCCAGCTCCCTGCTCCCCACTGCCACACCGCCCCTGAAAACACACTGCATTTTTTAACCTTTCAGGGTTTTGCTGTTCATCTGCTAGTTAACTAAGCCTTTAAAAAATGCAGATTTTCAAGTGTGTAACATCGTATAACTTTAGCATGAAATTACTTGTGTGACTTTATCTTCCATGCACAGTATTCTAAGTGTTCTTTTCTCAACTCATTTTTTTTTTTTTGGTTGTGCCCAAACGGAGCCCACGTGTGCTAATCACACGTAATGAATACTCGTTAAACAGGAGTTTGATCCTAACTGTACACAACCAGAGAGCCTTGTGTGCTCTGGAACTTCAGTGACTTCTAAATAAGGCCTCTAACGACACATCCTGCCACATAACAACTGAGTGGCTTTGAATTTGTCATTGTTTTTCCCACTGGCTTTTTTGTTTTGCTTTGTTTAAAGTATTTAAGGACCTGAGTTCGGGTCCTCTGCAAGAGCAAGATCTGCTCTTAACTGACATTGCGTAATTTGAATCTAACAGATATTGATTTCAGGCTCCCCACAGAGGCATCTCTGCAGCCCCACCAGTTCTTTTAATATACCGAATATAGCAAAAATACGTTCTATACAACAGTGGGGCTTATATACACGTTTAAACAACTTTATTGAATTACAGATTATACACAACTAAATGCATATTTGCATAACGATCAATTTTGCATTTTCTTTTATTTTCGGCAAGATGAGTCAAGGCTAACTTCCTGCGTCTGGCTCTGCACTCACGCCAGCAGCTGTTGCTGAAAAGACTTTCATTGCCTCATTGAATTATCCTGAAGGCTTCGTCACAAAGTCAATCGAGCACGTGTGTGTCTAAGTCTATCTCCTGAATCTGTGTTCTGGGCTATCGATTTATCGTCTATCATTTTGCCACGACTGCGACTGTGTTTACCACTGCAGCTTCATGGTAAGTCTGTAAGTCGGCTGCTCCAAGACCTTAAGGTTGCTTCTTGGTCAAAGCTGTCTGGGCTGTCCGTGTTTCCACCACATTAACTCAATTTCTGTATGTGCTGTTGTTCTTACCAAGCATGGCATCTATGGAGAAACAAATTGGAGGGTTTATTTTGATGTTGGATCTTCTGATTGACAGACGGACATGGTAGTAGTGTCTATTCATTTCCTCTTTTAAATTTTCTCTCATGGTGCTCTGTGGTGTGCCCTGCACAGACCTTGTACATGTTTGTTTAAAATTATCCTTAAATACAGCATTCTTTAAGATGTTAAAAGATTTATATATTTTTAAAAATTTAAAGTAAAATTGATGTATTATTGTGTGTGACTGTGTGTGTGTGTGTGCGCGCGCTCATGTGAGCATGTGTGTGCTGTGGGTGTAGATGTCAGAGGACTATCTTGAGGAGTGAGCCCTCTCCTTCCATCATCTGGGGACCCGACTCAGCTTGTCAGGCTTGGGAGTAAACGCATATGCCTGCTGCATCATCTCACTGGCCCAGTTATACATATCTTTTAAATTTATTTCTGAGTTCTTATTTCTGGAATATCAAAATTCAATTATGTTTGCATACTGATGCCATATATAGACACTCTGCTAAGCACTCGGCAATTGGGGTGGCTTTTTGTAACCCTTATAGATCCTAATGGTGGAGCGTCAGTCTGTCTGCAAAGACAGCAATGTTTCTCTGTCGGACTTTTATATTCTTCTTGCCTTGTCACATAGATGAGTCACAGTACTGTGCTGAACTGAGTGACAAGGGTGGGCAGGGTGCCTCTTCTTATCTGCAGGGGAAGCGTTCACCCTGCGCCACAGGAGCCACAAGAGTGGGCAGGTATGCCTGTTCTCACCCACGGGTGCTGTGGGATGTTCTGTATGGCAAATGTGTTGCTAATTAGTCAATAAATAAAACACTGATTGGCCATTGGCTAGGCAGGAAGTGTAGGCGGGACAAGGAGGAGAATAAAGCTGGGAAGTGGAAGGCTGAGTCAGAGAGACACTGCCAGCTGCCACGATGAGAAACAGCATGTGAAGATGCCGGTAAGCCATGAGCCATGTGGCAAGGTATAGATTAATGGAAATGGATTAATTTAAGCTGTAAGAACAGTTAGTAAGAAGCCTGCCACGGCCATACAGTTTATAACTAATATAAGTCTCTGTGTTTACTTGGTTGGGTCTGAGTGGCTGTGGGACTGGCAGGTGACAGAGCTTTGCCCTGACCGTGGGCCTGGCAGGAAAACTCAAGCTACACACGGGGGAAGCGTTCACCCTGCGCCACAGGAGCCACGAGAGTGGGCAGGTGCCTGTTCTCACCCACGGGGGAAGCGTTCACCCTGCGCCACAAATGCTGCCATGAGCCTTTTGTTCATGTCCTTTGTTGAGTGAAGACTTGCCTTCTACACCAACTTTATTAAAAGCTTTAACAAATACCTTCAATAAATGCTGGACTTCTTTTTTTTTTTTCAAACGTGCTTTTTATCTCAAAGGATCTTGTACTTTGTTCTTGCTATCTAAAATTCTTTTCAGGCTATCTGTTTTTCTCCCAAAGATGACAGGCTAAAATTTTTTTTTTGATTAAGACTGAGTGGGAGAAGAAGACCATAAACCCACCTGGGGCTGTCCACCCTGGGCAGGGAGGAGAAAACATGGCCTGCCCAGTGCCCCAGAGATCGGGCACTATTATGGAGAGCAAATATATGGTGGGATATGGAAGATAGAGAGATAGATGATAGATAGATAGATAGATAGATAGATAGATAGATAGATAGATAGATAAATAGATAGATAGAGATGATAGAGATAGATAGATAGATAGAGATAGATGATAGATAGATAGATAGATAGATAGATAGAGATAGATGATAGATAGATAGAGATAGATAGATGATAGATAGAGATAGATGATAGATAGATAGAGATAGATAGATGATAGATAGCTAGATAGATGATTGATAGATAGATAGATAGATAGATAGATAGATAGATAGATAGATAGAACGGTTCATGTCCTGTGGAGAGAGGCAGATCTGAAGAGGTGAAGGCGGTGAGGAGCTGGCTCCGACCCTTCATCTGCCATGCAGTGAGGTGGCTGAGGAGGAGAGAACCCCGCTGCCCCTCTCAGCCGTTGGCAGAGCTGGCCCTGAGGTCATGAGGTCAGGAGAGCTGTCCCTGTCTCTCACCAGCTGCAGCACTTGGGAGAGTGGGCCTTGCACCGTGCCAGTGTGGGTGAGCTGGTACTGAGGGCATGAGGACAGGAGACCCAGCCCGGCCCTTGTTGCCTGCTGCACAGGGCGAGCTAGCCTGGGCAAAGCTGGAGAGCTCACCCTGGTGATGAGATGAAGGAGAACTGGTGAGCTGACCAATCCAGCAACCACTCAGGCCCAGAACCAGGGCTGTGAGTTGACCCGTCCCAACATCCACCCCATCTGTGATCTGCTGGAGTACTCGAAGGGGCTGGAACTGCAGACTCAAAGCTGCAGGATCTCCATGACACAGGACCACAACAGGATATCCAAGAGGAGTCCCCCCCCCCCCCCCCCCCCGTGAGGGCCCAGTGTCAACAGTGTAGCAGAGACCAGAGGCCTCGAACCAGACCAATGACTCATTTCAACGAACACTTGCAAGTAAAGATGTATGGACTAAAGGGAATACTGTGTGACTCACTGGGTCACACTACAGCTTCCACAATGAGACTTTTCTTTTTCTTTCTTTTTTATTTTCTTCTAAATTTTATTTTATTTTATCTTGGGGGGGAAGGTTACAAGGGCAGAGGGTGGATATAAAGGGGTGGGATTGAGATGCATGATGTGAAATCCACAAAGAATCAATAAAAAGCTAAGTTAGAAAAAAATTAACTTCTTATACACACACACACACATACACACACACACATATATCAGCTTTCACAAGTCTTTGCTGTCTTCTTTCTTTTGTTGTTTTAAACAGTTTTATCTTGTTTTAGGGAGTAGAATATGTGTTTAAAATTTATTTATTTTATGCGTAAGAATGTATGACCACGTTTATGTCTATGTATCACATATGTGCAGTACCCTCAGAGGCCAGAAGAGGGCATTAGATCCCCGGAACTGGAGTTCCAGATGGTTGTGAGTTCTATGGGTACTGGGAACTGAACCTGGGTCCTCTGCAAGAACAGCTGGTGTTCCTAACCACTGAGCCATCTCTCCAGCCCTATAAGGTGGGCTTTTACTCTCTTAGTTCTTTTTAAGACATCCCTTTTGCCACTGTTTTTAAGCAATTTGATTATAATGTGCTTTGGAATAGCTTCCTCCATCTTGCTTGACTCTGAAGTCTGTTGACCTTTTGGATTTATTTATTACATTTATAAAAGTTAGAAACCATTTTTTCAAATATAATGATTATTAAAGATTGTAAACTTATACAGGTTGGCAAGAAGTAAAAAAACAGCAATATGAAAATCTCAGAGTGGAGCGGGTTCAGGGGTTTATTTTTAGAGATCTGCTGACGTTTTCTCTTTCAATGTGTCGTGTATATCAAACAGCCAGGGAAACGTCTAGAACACATTTACTCTCAAGACTGAGTTGTGATAACGCGATATGATCACGGGATACAGTGGGGTGGGGACCGTGGACAACACCCTGAAGTGTGCCCACTACAGCCGGAGCGCACTGTCATCGACCTAAGCAAACCTGAGAATGAGTGAATATGATCAAGTCCTCAGCTGAACATCGCGAGCGCTGACATGCATCTTCATCACTGTGGCTTTCTTTGGGAACGCTCGCCTGCTCGGAGAGCATGCCCCGCTGATCCACACCGAGCTCCTGATCAAGGGTCACGGCTGCGCTTACCTGTGGTGTTTCTGCCTGGCTGAGAAGTCTGCCTGCAGTTCTGAAGCAGGATGCAGGATGCAGGATGCAGGATGCAGGATGCTTCCTCTGCTACAGCGAGCGAAGGCAGGCCCTACCCCAGGACTCCGCCCTCCCCAGGATGCCACACCTTGGCTTTCTTCTCCTCAGCCAGCCACTTCCTCCTTTCCCCTTCCATCTATCCTTCTACCCGCCAGAGCCAGTTTGAATCGGCCTCACTTGATGAGTGTCCAATAACAGTGTAAAAGAAAAAGTATTCTTTTCTCAGATAAAATGATTCAAAGAGGTGATTGTCCAGGGCCGGATCAGCAGCCACACGTGCCACCAAGAACTCACTCCTCAAGAGGAGGGGCGCGGAGCCCTGCAGGGCTGCAAATCGGGAGTCAGTTGCTAGGAGAGGGGGGACGGGCTGTTGCAGCGTCTATCCGCAATAGGAGAACCTCCCTTTGGTTCCCTGAATTCTGACCACATTCAGACATGCGGACACTGCATTACGTCCGCTGGACTTCTTCCGGTCTCACCCTTGCTGCATGTGATTACTGGAAATCACAGTCCCCAAAGTCAACCAGAAAGTGTGGTCCCAAGTGAAGGGAGGGTTTGCTACGTTTGGAAAGACTCCCTGTGTCTCTCAGGCCAGCCTCAAACTCGAGATCTTGCTTCGGCCTCCCAGATGCTGGAATCGCAGGATGTGTTACCACGCCTGGCGGTGCTGGGTTTCCGGCTCCTTACAGAGCTCTCACATCGCAGGATTTCAGCGGTAGTTGCCTTGTCTAATAATCTCGCCAAAAGCCCAGATTTGCAGCATGTAACAAGATATTGAAATAGTCACCACCCCAGCACCTGCAAAATAATCTTCCCAGTGAGTCGTACAAGCCAACTGATTTGCATTTGGCTTCTCCAAATTTCTCCGGAATTCCTTTGGCCCTGAGACATCATGACAACCATGTTTCGTGATACAGCGAAGCCTTTAACTGTTTTACATATACAGATTTCTGCAATTCTGGTAAAATAATTTCATAAACTGCAAATAGGATTTGAAGAAACACGAAAAACCACATTTATAATTTTTTTCTCTCATTTTAGCTTAAAGGTCTGAATGCTGAATAAGTTGGCTGAACGCAGTCAACAAGAAAACTTCATCGGGCGCCTGGAGCAGAGGACACACCCCGCCCCTTGGTGTTCATGCCTGTGTTTTCTGGCTTTTTCTGGGGGGTTCTAATTCAGTTCTTTTCAGTACATCAAACTGTGAACTCATGACATGACCACACGTTGCACAGTGTTTGTTGGAAAAACATATTGGAGCATGTAGACTTTGGCAGACTTCCAGCCCTCAGGCAAAACTGGACCCTCCCGGTCCTGGTCCATCTGGTTCTTGGCAAAGTCCTCTATATATTTGGATTTGGTAATAGTTTCTACAGCCACCACTGCGACTTTATTTCTGGAACTATTGCACTTGAAGAAGGATCACGGGTGTGTGTGGGGACTCATTAAAGGCTGGTGTGACAACCTTCAGATAATAAGCCTCCTGACGTTCCACAGCTAAGCAGATGGCACTTAACCCCTGACCTCTTCTGGGTCAAAATGGGGCTTTCCCTCCGTTTTCTTTCTTTCTTTCTTTCTTTCTTTCTTTCTTTCTTTCTTTCTTTCTTTCTTTCTTTCTTCCTCCTCTTTCTTCTTCTTCCTCGCGCTATGCTGAATACATGGAAGACCCTCCATAAACATCTGCTAGCTGAGTGGATACGTTTACTATTCTTCATTTCTGTTCACCTCGTATCATCTTTTTTTTTCATTTTCTTTATATTTTGCTTTTCCAACATTGAAATGAATAAACCATATGACACAATGGGATTAAATTCAAAGAGCTTAATTAATGAAAGTATTCATAATTCTTTGCTAGTCCACAAGTAAACTGATAAATTTTAATGTCTTCAAGTTCTCCAGAAATAGCCTATTTTTAATTCTTGATTAATTATTCTCTTTAATGTTTAAAGTCCATGATAGAAAAATATTTCCTTCCATTCCTTATAATTAAACGAAGAAAAACATTTCTTTTATTTCCCTTATAATTACTCAATATCATTAATTTAAAAGTACCAAAAAGGGGCTGGAGAGATGGTTCAGTGGTTAGAGCACTGGTTTCTGTTCCCAGCACCCACATGGCCGCTCACAACCATCTGTAACTCCAGTTCCAGGGATTCTGATGCCCTCTTCTGGTCTCCAAAGGCACTGCACAAATGTAACACAATGTAAGCATTATTTTAAATATTTAGAGTAGGTCCTTGGGGAGCAAGGAGGATGAGAGAATTCCAGCTCCTGACAGAATACTAATGAATCTCTGACTGGCCAGCACCATTTTACTGGGAGGAACTGGTTATCAGGAAAGGGTGTGGTGCCAGTGGGCTTACCGTGGAGCGAATGGATGATACTCCATGTATGTTACCTCTTCATGCCGGCCAGCACCTTTATGTCTGTGTAGGACCCTGGTCAATTTGAATCCAGATTTTGGGGAAATCAAAATTCACATAGTTGTTCTCACCCAAAGCTTGAGTCATCATGAGCAGTGAGTTTGGAAAGGAAAACGGCCCCAAAGAGAAAGATCTCGAAGTATCATCCACTGGTGGTCCTAAATCCAAAGGGCAAGACACTAACGGTGG
This sequence comes from Peromyscus eremicus, assembly GCF_949786415.1. Lineage (NCBI taxonomy): Eukaryota > Metazoa > Chordata > Mammalia > Rodentia > Cricetidae > Peromyscus > Peromyscus eremicus. The sequence continues at coordinate 40,055,256 of NC_081438.1, read as the reverse complement.
AGGAGAGGATTCCACTGCCACCAAGTGCAGGGGTGGTTTTTTGATAACAATCCCATCAAGTGGCCAAATCCAGCACCTGGAGTGGGCAATTTCAAGGCTAACAGAGAGCTCACATGCCAGGTGGAGAATACACTGTGTTCAGACTGTACCTATGGCCATCAGCAGGTTGGCTCAGTCATTGGAGCTTGCTCACACTGTGACAATGTGCCATCCCTCCCAGCAGAGGTGGAGTGGCCAGTGTGTTCTCAACACCCACTGCAACTGAAAGTTCACTGACCAGCTTTGTGATGGTATTGTGTTGCCCAAAATATTGTGCACCCTAATAAACTTATCTGGGGTCAGAGAACAGAACAGCCACTAGATACAGAGGCTAGAAAATGATGACACTCACTCCTTTAATCCTAGCATTCCAGAGGCAGAGATCCACTTGGATCTCTGAGTTCAAGGCCACACTGGAAACAGCCAGGCATGGTGACTCATGCCTTTAATCCCAGGGAGTGAGCCTTTAATCCCAGGGAGTGATGGCAGAAAGCAGAAAGACATATAAGGCGTGAAGACCATAAACTAGAAGCATTTGGTTGGTTAAGCATTCAGGCTTTCAAGAAGCAGTTCAGCTGAGATTCATTTGGATAAAGACTCAGAGGCTTCCAGTCTGAGGAAACAGGATCAGCTGAGGAACTGGCGAGGTGAGGTAGCTGTGGCTTGTTCTGCATCTCTGATCTTCCAGCATTCACCCCAATACCTGGCTTCAGGTTTGATTTTATTAATAAGACCTGTTAAGATTCCTGCTACACAGCTTGATTTTCCTAATCTGATTTGCAGCATAATAAACTGAGGAAAATTCCTTTGGTCTTGTGCCGGCCACTGAGAGGACTGAGCAGACACCATAACAGGCTGCTCCGTCTTTGCTCAGAGACCAGGCCTCAATTTCAGTTGAGACTGGACAGGCAGTTCTTGAGGAGGAGCCATGAACAAAGGACAATCAATCTCCAAGACCCTGGACAACAAGGACAAGGAGGCCTGGTGGCCTAAGCCATAAACAGCTCAAGGTGATAATCAAATAATGATGAAGCCTGGAACTTGTCCAAGCCTGCCCCCAAATGGGAAAACTGTAGCCCTGTCCAGCCCCTGACTAGATCCTAGCCAACTAGAAGTTACTAACATGATTGCCACTTGCATAAGCCAATCATATATAAAGTGACTTAACTGCTCTAGGACCTCCCCTTGGCTTCGTTTAAAAGGAGCCCACACATCCCTCTCAGGGTCATCACCATCTTGCCTTTGTGTGGGATGGCAGGCCCCAGCATGCTGGAATAATAAACGCTCTTGTTGATTGCATACATGGATGAGAGTCTTTTGTGGGGCTTCTCCAGGACCCTAACAGCCACACCTTCACTCTCTACACTGACTTTAATTGTATACTGACTATGGAAACACATGTATGGAACTTGTCAGAGCTCAGCAGGCCTGGCGTCCCAGGGAACAAAATCAGAAAACTAACTGCTGAAATTGGGGAATGGTGTCACCCCATTACACTGGATATAGCTCACCATCCAAAGGAACCCCTGCCAAAGAGACTGGAAACCACATCCAGATGACCACCCTTGACTTTAGCACAATGAACCATCACCCCACTTGGATGATAGAGGAAACCTGTCCAGTTTACTGTGGCTTGTGCTGAGGTATGACACCCAGATTACAGCAACATACAGGGTATGGAAGAGTAAATTTAGAGAGCAATGGTATTTCTACTTAATCTAGTCTTTAAAACTAAACAGTTTGACCTTAGCTAGAAGTTGCTCCAGTTAGACCCAGCCAGTGATCCATCTCAGTTTTTCACTTTCTTTTCCCCTTGGACATGGAACACAATTGAATCAGCACAATTTTCCCTAGAGTGGAAGTGTAAAGGAAGCCAGCTATGGAGGACAATTGCTTTACGTGGATTCTTTGGAGTCTGGAGCTGGGACCACTGTGGTAGAATTGAATTTGGCCTCTTATCAGCTCACAGAGATCCCAGAGGCTGTGTCTGATGTAGTTTCTTGGGAGGTTCTAAGATTATAAAATATAGACAAAATAAGCTTCCCCAGGGTCCTGGGCTTCTTAGAAAGATAAGAGAGCTGGATGGAGGGGAGGATGCCAGAGGAAATGGCTCATCTTTAGTAGTTACAGACCTGAGTCTGACAACCACTTGCCCACTCTTTCTAGAGGCAGTGGTCACGTACCAAGCTCACATGCCCAGGCTTTAAAGAGAACTTAATTGTTTAGTTTACATAAGTGTGGTAATTTGATTCTAATTGGTCCCCATAAGCTCATAGGGAGTGGCACTATTAGGAGGTATGGCTTTGTTGGAGTAGGTGTGTCCTTGAGGGAGGAAATGTGCCACTATGGAGGCGGCCTTTGAGGTCTCATATATGCTCAAGCCATGCCCAGTCTTTCAGACCACCTCCCGTTGCCTGCAAGACAGCTCTGTCACCAGCACTGTGTCTACCTGCATGCTACAATGTCCCCCCATGATGATAATGGACTGAACCTCTGAACTATAAGCCACCCCATTAAATGCTTTCCTTTATAAGAGTTTCCATGGTCATGATGTCTCTTCATAGCAGTACAAACCCTAACTAAGACAATAGGAGAATGTAAGAGAACTGTACTGCACAGTCTTGCCCTTTGAGCCGACTCTGTCCGAGAAGCATCACTCAGGAGCATTAAGGGATGGCCCTTCTTTTATTTTCTACTTCAAACTGTTAAGGGAAGGCCTTAAACAATGTGCTTGTCACAGTTTGCTTCTCTGTCACTGTGACAAGACAAAGGCAACTCGGGAGGAAATTTTGCTTGCATGTTACAGGTGTTACAGTCCATCATGAGGGAAGCCAAGGCAAGACCTCTAAGCAGAGACTGAAGCAGAGGCCATGGAGGAACACTGCGTACTGGCTTACTCTCCATAGCTTGCTTGGCTAGTTTCCTTATATAACCTAAGATGACCTCCCTGCAATAGGCACTATCCGTAGTGATCTGGGCCTCCCATACCAATCTTCAGTCAAGAAAATGTCCCACAGACTTGCCCACAGGTGGTCTGATGGAGGCAGTTCCTCAGGTGAGGCCCCCTTCCCTCCTCGAGTTGGGTCAAGTTTGTTCCAAGTCAACCAAATCTAAGCATCACATCACGACTCATGTTTCAAACCCTTATCTCTGTCTGTTTATGTCGATGGCGATGTATTATGGATTTACAAAGACTGTGTTGTGCATTTCTGCCAACAGAAGACTCATGGCCATTTAGAGTTTCAAAAATTCTTTTAAAAACATGTCTTTGCTTTATTTGCTAGATCTGATAGACACTCTTCTGTTATATAATTTTATATGCTAATTTGCTTAAAATTTTGTCAACAAATAGTGAAACTGTTCAGTTGAATGGAAAGTTAGATACATATTTCTTTTAGGAAAAATATAAGCCAAATGTTTCCCTACAGCTCTTCATATGCATCCTCCCTCCAGCGATAGCCTGATCTTGACAGGGTCATGGGCCCTGGAGGTCAAGTGTTCCTGTAATTTGTTTGGAATCATGAAAGTCAAGCTTTGCACATAGTTAGAGTACGCCACTGGGCTTTTTGTTTGGTTTGGTTCCATTTTAATCAGGCACACCAGAGCTCATTGTCCCTTGTTAAAAGGTCGCACCAGTTAGTGTAAACAGTGAAATATGATTGTTTGTTGAAACAATTGACAAAGCGATGCTCTACGGCACCAAGCTAGAACCCCGTTGACTTCGTTTCTTGGCTCCCTTGAAGGAAAACACCAGAAGGCAGTCTTTGAGGGGTGTGGGGAGACTGAGGACTTCCTACACCAAAGGTGCTCTAACCTGAGGGAAATGGAACACTGTAGTCAAAAGCACTTTTTCTCCATTTCCACAAATTGAAGATACACAAAAGCATAAATCCTAGCCGATAAACTTGTCAAATAAATCAATTACACAGGAACATATTTATATATGCCTATAAAATGCTACACTGATATGGATTTATTATGTAATAAATTATAATAACTTTCAAAATTCCTCCTAGCTTTGTTCAATAAATGAATGAGAACTGTATTATATAACAAACATTTCCAGATTTTTTAATGATGCACTATGGCTCTATTTTTTAAAGTTTTTTTTTAGTGTGTATTTAGTGTGTATCTTGCTTGTATATACATCTGGGCACCACGTGGATGCAGTGCCCAAGGAGGACAGAAGAGGGCGTCAAATTCCCTGGAACTGGAGTTGTAGATAGTTGTGAGCTGCCCTGTGGGAGTTGGGGTTTGAACCTGGGTTTTCTATAAGAGCAGCCGATTCAACCCTCCAGGCCCCACTGTGGCTTTATAATCTGGCTTGCTTTGTACTTTCTGTTCTTGTGCATTTTTGTCTGGGCACAATTTCTCAGCACTGTTGGAACTACACACACTTGTCCTAAGACGGAACACTGGATCCAGACAAACCAGTCCAGTACCACTGCTTTGAATGCTGTCTTGCTTTTGCTAGTAGTTGGTAGTGCAGTTATGGGAAAGAGGAGCTTTGTAAGGAAGCCACCGGCAATCTGATGGAATTTCCGTGAGATGTGCATGTCTCATTTGGTGATCCTTTAGTCCTGTTATTGCCTTTAAGATCAGAGAATTTAAGTGTGTGCTTTGCATCTCACAGTTTTGCGGCACTGGCCTAAGTAAGCTTCTGAAATGAGGAGGCCCACAGAGCAAGCACATTCTACATATTATCCTGAGAGTTACCGCTTTTTAAAAAATTTTCAGGTTTTTTTTTTTTTTTTTTGGTCATTTTTTCCTAAGTGAATGTCTTAATTAAAAATATACCACTAAGATAGAATTTGAGCTCTTGCATGTGAGTTCAAATTCAGGATTTTGTTTGAAGTCCAGTCCACATTCACAACTGGCAATTCTATAAGGAACTAAGGAAGAGAAGGCAGGTAAAGTCATAGTCATTCTAGAATGCGTAACTGCCATAAAACCATTGCAGATGCCACTGGAGTTTACCAAGAGATAAATTTCCTCCTTTTCTGTCTCTGGTGGCTTTTCAGTTGATTTTTTTTTTTAATGAAAAGAATTTATTACAACTCTACCTAGAAAAAAAATCACCAAATCATCCATCATTTAAAAAATGTTAACTTTCAAAGAGAGAGAAACAGCTCAGGAAAATATCCCCATTCTAAACACGTGGCAAGAATCAAAACCAGTTGTGTCCTAATTGAGTAAAGCTTAATTATGATGAGAAAGGGCTCGCTCCTGTGTTATCCTACACTTGCCTTTCCTTGAACTGGGTTCATATCCTAATCTGTGAAGCGCAACAGAAAACGTCACACTCTTCATTGTGCAGCTGACCTATTTCCATAAAGCAGACAAGTCTCGTTGTGAGACCCGTGCACACGGTGAGACACAGTCCTGTCTCAGAGGGGTGCACTCATCCCAGCTCTGTGCCTCTGCCTCTCTCTGCCTCTATGTTGCCGTCAAGATGGCTGTGTTAGTGTTTTTCTACACTCGAGCCATCGGGGGAGGGACTCTTAGTTGAGTACATTCCTCCATCAGATTCCCTTGTAAGCAAGCCTGTGGGCGCGTTTTCTTGAGTAGTGACTAACTGGGGAGTGGAATAGCCTACTTTGGGCCCTGCCACTCCTGGGCTGGTGGTCTGGGTTGTATAAAAAAGCAGGCTGAGCAAGACGCACAGAGCAATCCAGTAAGTAGCATTCCTCCAGGGCCTCTGCTTGAGTTCCTGCCTTGGTTTCCCCCAATGATGGACTGTAACCCATAAGCCAAATGAACCCCTCTCCTCTCCAAGTTGCTTTCGGCCCAGTGTTCACCACAGCAAGAGAAAGAACACTAGGGCAGTTACCGAACACACATCAGCTTTTGTCTGCTCTGTTTCCTGCATCAATGGAATCATGCATTCCCTCTGTGAATAGCCTCCCTGCTCAGTATCATGTCAGCAACACTCGTCCACTGGACATGCAGGAAATCCCGCATTGTAGCCACTGGTTTCTACCCAAGACAGTGTCAAGATCTATCCATCACTCATCACAGACGACCCTCTGGTCTGGTCAGCCCATTGCAGCTGAGTACAGCGACGTAAGGATGCCTGTGGATGCCTCTTATGAGGAGGTCATCCGTGTGCGTCAGTTGGGAGCCGGCTCAGGCGTGGAAGCATAGGAACACAGGTGTCTGCCTGTCCAGCTCTACAGACATTGACAAGCCTCTCCAGAGACTGTCCTTTCTCTTCCACTCTTGGGGTTCGTCCAGAGCTTGTTTGTGGGGCATCCTGTCTGTCCACTTCCCAGGTCCTGCTGAAATATGGCTCTGCTCTTCTTAGTACTGTATAAGCTGGCAATCACTCAGCTTTTTCCCTTGTTTATCGTAAGCTTTTCAGAGTTGATGGTTTGTTGTTGTTAAATGCCTGGAAATGGCCATGGGATTTGGGGAGACAAGGAAGACAAGTGCCATCAAACAGCTGTCTCAAATATGTTGCTCCCAATCCATTTTAACCTGGGCACATGACGCTGCTGTTTGCCTGTTTGCACTGTTTGCTTAGGATCTAGTTCCATGGTGGTGTTGCAGGCTTAGGGAGAGACTGATGTATGCAACAGGACTCTTGATCTTGGTATAACTGTAACTTCTTTTTCTGAAGGTTGGAGTGAATTTACATTCTTTTGAAAAAGACTAAGATCTTTTTCTTTAAAACAAAAAACAAAAAAACTTTTTATGTACGTGGGTGTTTTGTCCTAAGCATGTATGCACACTGTATATGTAGTACCCACAGAGGCCAGGAGAGGGCACCGGATCTCCCAGATCGTTGTGAGCCTATGGTACTGGGAACTGAATCCAGGTCCTCTCAAGCACATCCAGAGCTCTTAACCACTGAGCCATCTCTCCAGCCCCGAATTTGCATGCTTTAATAATGTATGAAGATTATACCAGACTAAAGGGCAAGACTACCCAGCTTCTACCTTCTCTCTCGCTGACTTGGGCTCTAAGTAGCACCTGATATTTATTTTAATTCAAGATTTACTATTTTTCTAAAGATGTGCTCCCTTCCTGCAAGCTGTGGAGTGTTGGGATTTCTCCAGTGAACTGAATTCACCCAGATCCACCTTATTTAAATTAAAATCGCTCCAGCCCATTTGGGTGGTGGAAACACACTGTCCACTGAGCCCACTTCTAGACATCTGGGAGCTCATTTGTGTAACAGGTTTTCTCTGTCCCACCAGCCAGCTCCCAAATCATCTTCTTATTAATTATGAAAGCTCGGCCTTTAGCTTATGTTTGTTTATAACTAGCTTTAATTTTTTTTAACTTAAATTAACCCATTTCTGTTGATCTATGTGCTGCCCTGAGGCTCATTTACCTCATCTCCATGCTGTCCATCCTGCTTTCCTGCTTCCTCTGTGTCTGGGTGGCTGATCCCCAGCAGGCTGGACCCTTTCTCTCTGCCCACCAGCCCTGCCTATCCCTCTCCTGCCTAGCTATTGGCCATTTAGCTTTTTATCAGACCAATCAGGTGCTTTAGGCAGGCAAGGTAAAACAGCAACACATCTTTACATAGTTAAACAAATGCATCATAAACAAAAGCAACACACCTTTACATAATTAAACAAATGCAGCATAAACAAATGTAACACATCTTTACTTAGTTAAACAAATATTCTTTTCCACAACACATTTGTCCCCTAGGTGTTCCTTGGTCCTGCTGCTTGGATCAGTGGAGGTCTGGTCCTTCCTCTCCTTTTCATTTATTTCCCTTAAGCATTTTAAACCCAGGAGACAGGAAAGGGAGGTCCTGTGATAAGCTCTCAGCATGATAAACAATGATGTAAAAATAAAACTTTAGCCAACTATTCCCTGGGAATTCCATTAGCCTCTCTTCCTCTTGGGTACAACCATGTGCTAGGCCACCCCATTACTTCTTCCATCTCTAGATCTGGGCTCCCCATCTCCTAGCCTTCTTCTAACCCATCAGCTCTTCTTTTCCCCAGCTTGGCTATTCCTGAAGGCCACCTTCCGAGGACCAACATTAGTCCATCTGTGTTTAACACATTGCTGTTTTCTCTGCATTAATTCCGCTAAGAACTTTTAAATTTGTGTGGCTGTTGTTATTGTTGCTGCCTCTCTAGGCATTACCCCCTTTTGTGTATTTTCTGGTCTATTTCTCATTAATCTACTGATGGTCTGATGTTTTCTTACCTGTTAATGTTTTTTGTTCATTTAAAGATTCTCTAATTTTTTTTTAAAAAAAAATGACAAGTAACAGCTGTTTTCTCCATAATAAACATAAGTTTCTCAGGAAATTTACTCACTCATGGAAGGATCCATAAATCTTTCAAAATAATATTATATACATGGCTTCAAGCTACAAAACAGAACTTCAAATCTCATTCTAGGTATGGCAGAATAAATGTCCTATAATTGAGTTTACTTATCTTTTGTTTATCTTGGTAATCAATACCCTTATCTCTTCCCATACACAGTTCTATAGATAATCAAAGCCTGAGCTCTCCAAGGAAAAAACAAGGACATTTGCTTGAAAGATTAGCCGTCCATTTCTTCATTTAATTTTGAATCTCATTCTGTAGAATTTGAAAATCACCTTATTCTAAAACTGTTCATTCACAGTCAAGTCCTTGGTTTGTCTTTTAGGAAGTTTGTCTTGTCGGTCACTATGACTCCGAGGAGAGGAAGTAGACTTGCAGAGTGTGACATTCAGAGGTTTCCTAACTTTTAAGAATTCTCAGCAGCCACAGTCATCACAAATTAATAAGAAGGACTAGAGAGACGGCTCAGTGGTCGAGAGCCCTTGCTTCTCTTCCAGAGGATCTGGGTTTGGTTCCCAGCACCCACATGGTGGATCACAAGCACTTGTAGTTTTAGGGGATCCATTTCTCTCTTCTGGCCCCTGTGGGCCCTGCATGCACCTGGTACATATGCAGGCATGCAGGCAAATACTCATACACATAAAACAAAAATAAATAAATGAATCTTCAAAAACTTCACAAGTTAATAATAAATGCCCACAACTTCTATTATTTTCTCCAATATACATGCAGAGAATTGCTCTTTATAGAAAATGTGATTCTAGAATGGTATAAAAAGCCACACTGTAGAGAATCAATATTCTAAATATAATAAATGTAACAAGTGTATTTTATAAATACGAGTCAAATAAAATCGAAACAAAGTGGTTGCAAGAGCTAGGATTAGAAGAAAAAGTAAAGAAATTTTGTATCACTAAACTCTACAGTTGTCTGTTTGTCAAGGGTTAATGTCTTCCTATTGGTAATAGCCAGCTGCTGGGAATAAGAAGGCTTTGTCTACGTTAAACCACGTGACCAGTTTTGACTCTGTCATGTAAGTGCTGTGGGGGAGAGACTTTAGCAAAGAGAAGCCAGGACACCATGAGACCCTTTGTAGATTTACTCTAAGGTTTCAGTGCCGTGCTGACGAACTTGGCAGAGTAGAGCTGGTCCATGCAGGTTCATCTGGGGCCCTCACATCTCTGAGGATGAAGATCTCTCTCTGCTCAAAGGCAGGGCACCTCTGGGAAGCGGGCTTTGGTGACCTGCTTCAGGGCCGAAGGGAAAGGGGAGAAGAGAGTGACCTTCCTGCCTCTGCTGTGTCCTCAACTGCAAGCATGGCCCTCAGGACGAGATGCTCCATCCCGGCTGATTCCCACCGGAACGAACCATGAGACCGATTAGTGAACAGTGTGCTTCTGGACTCTCTGAGGTGCTGGCAAGGCCACGGTGAGCCCCGAAGACTTGGATATATTTTCAGAGTGTACATTTCAGACATGCCTGTGGAGGTCAGGAGATGAAGGTCAAGTGGAAGACGGAGGTGAAAACATAGCACAGAGATGGTGTTGGGAAGCACAACACAGTTTTCTCAATGATACCCCAAATTTTCAGAACGTAAAAGCCTTGGCAGTGGATAGATCGCTTCCCTGGAGGCCACAAAAAATTAAACACATTTTTCTTTCTCCTACTTCAATTTACAAAGGCTAATTATCTTATTAAGAATTCTCCTTGATCAATGCATGTGTAAAGAAGAAAAATGCTTTCATAGCGTTTGCTTAGTGAGGCCATACTAGCCTGTGGGAAGATGAATAGAAGAGTAGCTAGCATCCTTATTAGGGACAAAGGCGTTCATTGGTTCTCGACCCAAGGCAAAGTTTGCTGAGATGGGAAAATAAGGACTACCCAGCAATCACCTCTGCAAAGAAGGGATAGGAGGAGTATGGCTACAGTTTGACATAAGTAACCATGGAAACAGGGCATCAGCAGAAGAGAACAGGAACCATGGAGGACTCAGAGACCTTGGACCACAGCAGAGGAAGAGAAGCAGAATAGATGTCTTTTGCCACTGTGGTGTCATGGCTAGATGATGGGAAAGGCTGATCGGGAATGAGAGTCCCAGCAAACGAGCTGCTGGAAAGTTCCACAGTCTTACAGACCTGCTGCCGGTTTAGATAATCAAAGTGAGACCTGTCCAGCAGCCTTACTTTGGAAAAGGATGCCATACTGTCATAGGCTCTAGTGAGATGTCAGCCTGGCACATCTGGGAAGAGGGAATCTCAGCTGAGGAATTTCCTCCATCAGACTGGCCTGTGGATGTGTCTGTGGGGGCATCTTCTTGATTGCTAATCAATATGGGTGGGCCCAGCCCACTGTGGGCAGTGTTGTCCCTGCACAGGTTACACCTGGCCGTATCAGAAAGGTAGGTGAGCAACCCAGAGCAAGCACACAAGCAAGAAGTGTTCCTCCAAGGTCTCTGCTTCAGTTTCTGCTCTAGATTCCTGCCTCGGCTTCCCTCAGTGACTCACTATATATGACTTGTAAGATGAAATAACCCCGTCCCCCTGCAAGATTTTGGTCCATAGTGTTTATCACCACAATAGAAAAGCTAACTAGAGCACATATCATCTCCCAGTGACCGGAGGACACTATAGCCAGGAGCTGTCTTGAGAAGGGAGCAGTTATCTGAACGTGGGCAGATGTAGAAGCCGGAAACCTCTGCATATTCCCATCTCTGGGGCTCCATAAGCATTTCGCTGCAGAGGCCGTGGGGGAGGGGCCTCCCAGTCCTAACTTGGCCCCAGCACAGTGACTATAACCGAAGCCTCTTAGGTTTGCACCTTAGGGAATGGGGGCTGTGACATGAAGGAAAACGGAGGTCACCACCACTGAGAACCAGATCTGGGCTCTTGTCCCCCAAGATCAAGGCAACAATGACTGTGTGTGGAGTGTGCCATGGCCAGGAATGAAGAGGCAGGTGACCTGTTGTTCCCTTTAACCCTATCCCCCACACACACCCTCCACCATGCTCATGCATTTATTACCGACGGCCAGGGAAGGAGGAAAACCCATCTCTGTCATTGCTGCCCTGTCCACAAGGTGTGCAGAGAGCATTCTGAGAGCCTCTGGGGCTTCGTCTGTTGTCCTGCCTGGGCATGCACGGCTGTCAGTGAGGGCGGCTGTGGGGGCTGGGAGATGTGGGGGTGGGTGAATCAGGAGTAACTTTGTCTGTGCCAGTGTCCTGCTTCCGGCTGACACTCATACCAGAATGGTGCAGACTGTCACAGCTCCTTCAGTATCTCATCTATAGTTTCCCTGAACAGCCACTCCCACACAGAACCCACACTTCCCGCTGCCGTCTGTCCCGCGTGGGTCTGTGGTGCTGACCCTTCCCGCTGCCGTCTGTCCCGTGTGGGTGTGTGGTGCTGACCTGTTAGGACATAGATGCTTTGGTCCCTGCCCACTGCTGGGACTGTCACTTCCGGGATTCTCTTCCCAACAATGCAGCTAGAACCAACAGTGTTGGAAGGAGCTTCCCACTACCCAGCAGGGGTCTGCTGTGGGATGTCTTTCTGTATGCTGTGAATATGTGTTGCTTTGATTGGTTGATAAATAAAACACTGATTGACAGTAGCCAGGCAGGAAGTATAGGTGGGAAAAGCAGTCGAGGAGAATTCTGGGAAGAAGAAGGAAGGAGTCAGGAGTCACCAGCCAGACACAGAGGAAGCAAGATGACAAGGCAGAACTGAGAAAAGGTACCAAGCCAAATGGCTAAACATAGATAAGAATTATGGGTTAATTTAAGTGTAAGAGCTAGTCAGTATTAAGCCTGAGCAAATGGCCAAGCAGTTATAATTAATATAAGCCTCTGTGTGTTTACTTGGGGGACACGAGTGGGAAAGATTTGTCCTGACTGCTGGCTGGCCGGGACACAGGAAAACTTCCAGCTACAGGGGTCACCTCTCCCTCTGTAGGAGTAGCCACAAAGTGAGCGCCCCACACTCATCATTTCCCCCTCATAGCCACCTGAAAGGTTAGTATCTTCTAATTCATGCATGGCCTCTGAAGAAGGTGGGTGTCTCCATCTCCTACTTAGAACACATTGTAGCTAAACTCATTAGTCAGAGTCAAATAAGCTCCAGGGAGACTCTACTTTGGTGTCCAGACAGAATCAAAGTGAACATCACATCAAAACTAAGACACATTCAGGAGTCAGCCACCCTCGAAGGAGGTCACCAAATAAATATGGTAGGAATCTTTTCCCCACCCAATGCAAACCTCAACACAAGAAGACAAAAAAGGTGCAAAAAAAGAACTAGGTAACATGATGACTTCAAAAGAACATAGCTCTCTAGGGTTAAAGTTTTTAAAAATGGCTGGAAAGATGTGTCATGGTTAAGAGCACTTGCTGCTCTTCCAGAGGACCCATATCAGGGAATTCAGAGTGTTTTGTAACTCCAGCCCCAGGGAATCCAACACCCTCTTCTGGCCTCCATAGATACCCCAACACACAGCGTGAGTTCACAGAAATATAGACACAGACACATGAATAAGTTTTGAGGTCTACAAGAGGCTATTTTGCACAGACTGATTTTGTGCCCTTTCCTGTGTCTCCCACTTCCTTCCACCACAGGAAACAATAAACCGACATTTCTACCTCTTCTTCCACCCCTTTACCCCTCCTTTCTCTTTCCCTCCCCCCCAACTCCTTATCCTTCCCCCCATCCCCTCACCTTTCCTACTGATTCAGAAGTTAGAGCAGAGGACAGCATCTGCGTGTGTTTCCTCACTACAAGGTCTTTCTGGTGGAGTAGAGGTAGGGCAGCTCAGCTGTGGGAGCACATCTTATTGCCTACAGCAAAGACCATGCAACCGATGCCCCAGCCCTTCTATAATCTCATTTTAATTCTGGTTCTTTTAGGGATTGTGTGAAGATTTTTCTGGTACAAGGGTATCTTACCAAGCAACTGGGAGCCAAGAACTATCCCAAGGTCGCACCGTGCAGCAAACCTCACACAAAACATCTATTGGGGAGAAACACAAGGTGGCGGCTGCCTCTGGATGGGAGGAGAAACAGCAGAGGGTGGGTGAAGGGGAGGGCTTTTATGGGGTTCTTGAGCATGTGAGCTGGTAGAGAGATACAGCACAGCTGGTTATTTTTTGGCCAATCACACTGAGTCACAGGGTCCCAGATTTCCAAGCCTCAGGGGCTCCAGGTAGAGCCAGGAGGCAGGGTGTTTCTCCCTTGGCCTTAGTCCCTGCAGACTGTATTATATTCTCTAGCCCCACTGCCATTTAGGGTACCTCCCCATGCTCATGGCAGACCTCCTTTGTCAAGGAGACTTACCATTCCATATCACATATAGGGAGATTGGCGTCCTAGAACCCCCCCCCCCCACACACACACCACACACAGATATACCTCATTTACAAATCATTTTACTCATGGCAGGGACAGTGCAACTATTAATGCAGTAAGGAAGCATGCTAGTCCATTCCACACGGGAAGGGTACAGGAGGAGGATGCCGACAAGGTCATCCTCTGAGGACATGTAGAGGGACAAGAGTCAAGAGCGACAAGAGGGGCTGGCGAGATGACGGCTCAGCTGCTAATGTGCTTCTTGGGCAACGAGAATGTGTGAGTCCAGGGCCCAGCACCCACAGAGTCCAGCTGTGGCAGCGCACATCTGTGGCCCCAGCCCTAGGGATACAGAGACAGGTGGGTCCTCAGGGCTCCCCGGCAGGGCAGTCACACTGAACGGTGAGTTCCTGGTCCAGTGAACAATGCCGCCTTATAAAATAAGGTGGAGATAGACAGGGAAAGCATGCCTTTGACTCGCAGCCCCCTCCCCCCCCTCATGCCCATGCAGTGCGGGAGAGACACCCACCCACACAAGTGGGAGTGGGGTGGTCAGATCTGCAAGCACGGTCACTGACACTTCCACCACAGAAATCGATGTCGAGCTGGCATCCATCTTTGGGAACTTTCAAGTGGGTTCATGTTTTCGCGGAGAAGCTGCAAACATGAAATTAAAGGGAGAAATTAAAACGCCCCTCTGTACTTTCTGAAGAGTGCCCCACGTTAAGTGTGTTACAGGGGGATGAATATGTCCCCACTGGCAACAGCAAACACTTGGAGAATTAAGAAATCAAGACCCTACAGGGAAGGAGGAAATTGTGACTGAAGACATACAAATAGCTGAAACATTTAACAGTTAAAGAGGGAATTTTAGTCCAGGTAGATGAGACATAGCCATTTTCCCTAAAGACCATTACAAAAATCTCAACCTACTGACAGGAAAAGAAACCTAAACACAAAACAGCTGTAATTGGACTCACTTAGCAAACATAACGTTTAGCTGAAATGAAATGAGAATTTCCCGTGAAATTATTGCACATCCTTTCCTCGCTGAAGTTGGATGATACCCTAAGGTTGTTTGCTTTGAGTTTTTTCATAATGTCTTATAATGATGATGAATTCGGTTTGATGTCTGATTACATAAAGTAAAATTTGCCAGAAACACACTAAAATCTAAGTGTAAGATAACGTTCTGTTTTAGAATAGAGAACTCGTGTTCTGAGCATTTAACTGGAGGTTCTGGCCAGGGAGTGCAGCTACGTGTGAATGGTTAACTAGAGACCTCAGTTCTGGAGGATGTGCGGGCTGTGCTGAGGAAGGAAGGGGACACCCACCAAGGCAGTCAGAGCAACTCTGGCCATCAGTGGGGTGACAGATGCCACAGCCAGATTGCCCTCCCATCCTAGAATGCACTTTGAACAGGTTTTGCCATTAATTGAGTAGGAACAAAGGAAACAGAGAATTGATTACATCCTGGAGTAATGCTTAACATATAGATGGTACACACTTTTTCTTCTTTCATCTCTAGAGATGCAAATGTGTATCTGCACACGTATTTATTTTGTGTGTGGATGCATGTGTGGTGTATGTGCATGTGTGTGCAGGTGCGTGTGCACAGAGGCCAGAGGAGGAAGTTGGGTGTCCTGTGACATCATTCCCTGGCTTGTCCCTTTGAGACAGGATATTTCACTGAACCTGGGGCTCAGTTGGCATCCTCAGGCCCAGTGAGCCTCTGTTTCTGTCCACCACAGCTCTGGGGTTACAGGTGCATGTTTATGGGGCACAGCCAGCATTGTATGTGGGCGCTGGGAGCTGTACTCCGAGGCATCTCTCCAGCCCCTTCAACACAGTATTTGAACTATAAACATTCTTGAGAGCCACCTAAGTCCCACCGCCTTCACAGAATCTTCTAGGCTTCTCCAAGGCCCTCTATCCTTTCTTCTGGATGTGTTCATTCAGTGAAATATTATTGACCATCTATGGTGACTAATTGCTCTCCTAAACAGTAAGGTCAAAAATAGGACTAGTTAGGGGAGACTGTTGAAGAAATGGGGAGAACTGTGCTTCCTCCAGCTTGTCAGGTTTTGCTCGGAAGGCTTTTGTTTGTCCTAACTCTCTGGTTCCCCACCGCATTGTGAGGGACGTACCATGTCCATTGTAGAGAACAGGAAATGGAGACGGGGGAGTTACTCACTATTACAGAGCTGGTTGATGGCAGAATCTGATTGAAACCAGGCCTCTCTGATCCTCAAGCTTTTAGCTGCCTGTTAATCCCATGCTTTGTGATTGGGTTTCTTGGTCTCAAGAATACAAGCATAATACTCTCCATTCGCCCTATTTAATTTATACAGTTATCACAAGATTCAAATAAAAGGAGAGATTTGGAAATGTTTAAAGAATTAAATTGGCCTTAGTAATATATAAAATATTCCTTATTGTAATGCCCACGGATTGCTTTGTGTGGACTGATTCAGTTCCCAGGAGGGCATTCTATGATAGCTCGTAAGGTCGTAATTTTATGTGACCGTAAGGCCCCATGCAGGCCCGACTCTGATCTCATATGGCGTCCACAAATCTGTCCCACGGTGGAGGCTCCAGGTCAGGAACTGACCCCAGCCTGTGTCTCATTATGCTGCTTTCTTCACGGGCTTTGCTCTCTGAAGTCACATGGGGCCAGGCCACGCTAGGGGCCCAGAGGGCTAGATGTGGCCGTCCTTTTCTCTGGTCTCTGCCTCAGCCTTGGTCCTGAGGTTGTGCCCTTGGCCTCACCTCCACTTCTGCCTTGTGGAGACACTATTTCCCATTCTTTCCAAAAAATGAACAGATGACAGAGATGTTCCAGGAAACCCCTTCTAAGAAGGCATCCTTCCACCCTTAATATATAAAGAATGTGCTCCATTTCTTCAACTCCCTGTGGCCTCTGTGGTCGTCTGGGATCACAGCCCCATCACCTCCAGAAGTCCTTTCCATTCTGTTCTGCTGTGGGATGTTCTGTATGGCAAATGTGTTGCTAATTAGTCAATCAATAAAACACTGATTGGCCATTGGCTAGGCAGGAGTGTAGGCGGGACAAGGAGGAGAATAAAGCTGGGAAGTGGAAGGCTGAGTCAGAGACACTGCCAGCCGCCACGATGAGAAACAGCTTGTGAAGATGCCGGTAAGCCACGAGCCATGTGGCAAAGTATAGATTAAAGGAAATGGATTAATTTAAGCTGTAAGAACAGTTAGCAAGAAGCCTGCTGTTAGCACAGCCATACAGTTTGTAAGCAACATAAGTCTCTGTGTTTACTTGATTGGGTCTGAGGCTGTGGGACTGGCAGGTGAGAGAGATTTGCCCTGACCGTGGGCCAGGCAAGAAAACTCTAGCTACACTGTTCATCTCTAATTTGCAAATTTGTTTGTTTTTTGTTTGTTTTACCCTCAGCTGAAGATCCCTTAACTTAACCCTTCTGGATTGACTGAAGGTCAGCTCTCCCGGTTTCTCTTACTAAACTGAGTCTGGTTTATCGTATGTACACGTGGCTGTTCTTGCCACAGATCCGGTCACTCACTCTGGAAGCCGTGGGCTAAGACTGACCAGGCAGCAAGCCAACCCTCGACAGCACCCTGTTTTCTACGCTGACACGTCCAATTTAAAACAGCGAGGTTAACGTTCTGAACGTGGGAATGGGACGCCTTCCATTTTGTCGACCCATCACTTGGCCAAACCATTGACATCAGGACTCTGTCTACGAGCAGAGTTTACCAACTCACTAGTGAGCCGGTGGTCAACGGGGAACGTGGGAGACTCCGGCAATGAGCAGGTGGGTAGAATTCTTCAGGTTGTAACTCCACAGAAAAAATGAGATCACCACTTTCTCCTATTAGGTTTCAATGATATATATATATATATATATATATATATATATATATATATATATATATATATATAATTTTAAAGTTAAATCAGCATCCACAACCCATGCAAATTCTGAATTACTAAAATGTAAAATCATTTGGTGACTCAAGAAAGGAAATTATGGTGCTGCCATGTAATTTTTACATGAAGACATCTCAAATCTCTTTTCATGATGGATGCAAATGAGGAGACCTTAGAAATCATCTAGCTCAATTTCTGAGACAAAGGAGGGTCCCAAGGCTTCCTCTACCCACATCCCGTTGCTACTTAGAGAGGCCAGAATACATGACTCAGTCCCCTGGCTCTGTATGCATTGAACTAACAGTTTGATGCCGACTGAGATTTGTGCATACGGGGCGTACTTTGATAAATCAAATAGATATCTATGTGATTCAT